>NW_026652293.1:65594011-65763467 GCF_009828535.3 Hylobates moloch | reverse complement strand
GCCTTGCAGCTTGATCTCAGACTGCTGTGCTAGCAATCAGCGAGACTTCGTGGGCATAGGACCCTCCGAGCCAGGTGCGGTACACAATCTCCTAGTGTGCCATTTTCCAGGCCCGTTGGAAAAGTGCGGTATTAGGGTGGGACTGACCCGATTTTCCAGATGCCGTCTGTTACCCCTTTCTTTGACTAGGAAAGGGAACTCCCTGACCCCTTGCGCTTCCCGAGTGAGGCAATGCCTCGCCCTGCTTCGGCTCGCGCACAGTGCACTTCATCGACTGTCCTGCACCCACTGTTTGGCACTCCCTAGTGAGATGAAACCAGTACCTCAAACAGAAATGCAGAAATCACCTGTCTTCTGTGTCACTCAGGCTGGGAGCTGTAGACCGGAGCTGTTCCTATTCGGCCATCTTGTCTCCACCTAGAGCTTATTAAAGGCTGCTTTCACAGGACAGAGTAGCAAGCTCTGAAGTTCAGGGGTCTTAGAAGATTCCTTTTAAAGATATTATTTTTATTTTTTAAAGATATTTTATTGTGTATATTTAAAGTATATAACACAATGTCATGAGGTACATATAGATAGTAAAATGGTTACTATAGTGAAGTAAGTTAACATATCCATCATCTGACATAGTTACCCATTTTTATCTTTTTGTGGCAAGAGCAGCTAAAATCTACTTATTTTGCAGGAATCCCAAATATAGTACAGTTTTATTAATTATAGTTCTCAAGTACATTAGATTGCTGGAGTTGTTTATCCTATATATCTGCTACTTTATAATTTCTAACATACATGTCCCCATCTCTACCTCCCCCATGCCCATGTTAACTACTGTTTTATTCTCTATATATTTGACTCTCTCTCTCTGTCTCTTTAGATTCTACATAAAAGTGAAATCATGCAGTATTTGTCTTTCTGTGTCTGGGTTATTTCACTTAGCAAAATGTGCTCCAGGTTCATCCATGTCGTGGCAAATGGCAGGATGTCTCTTTTCATAAAGGCTGAAAAATATTCCATTTACATTTATATTAGAATTTCTTTATCCATTATTTATCTGTTGACAGACACTCAGGTTGTTTTCACATCTTGGCTATTGTGAACAGTGCTGCAATACACGTGGTAGCACAGATATCTTTATGGCACGGTGATTTCATTTCCTTTGGGTATATGCCTAGAAGAGGGATTGCTGGGGCACATGGTAGTTCTGTTTTTAATATCTTTTTTTTTTAAATATAGAGATGTGTTCCCATTATGTTGCTCAGGCTGGTCTTGAACTTGTAGCCTCAAGCAATCTTGCCACCTTGGCCTCCCAAAGTGCTGGAATTACAGGCGGGAACCAACACACCTGGCCTATTTTTAAATTTCTTTAGAACCTCCATATTCTTTTCATAATGGGTTGCACCTATCTACATTCCCACCAAAAAAATGTATATTATTTTCCAGAATAAAATTTTGGGAACAGAATAATATCTGCTTTTTGGTGGCTTTGGAGAAAAACAACTGTTTCCTTTTGATTTTGCTGATGTTATTTTCAGCAATATTAGGAGAGCAGTCTAGTTTAATTAACTAGAATCAAGAGTAAAAAGCTCAGTAATTACCATTTGCCATCTGTATATCTCCTTCAATGAAGCGTCTGTTCAGAACTTTTTGCCGTGTGCAGCTGGGGATGTAGGAGGGTGTTGTTTGTTTATAGGTAAATGTCCTTTGTTGAATGTGGGTTTTATGAGTAGTAATTTTTTTTTTTCCCTAGTCTTTGGCTTGCCTTTTTGTAAGAGTCTTTCGAAGAGCAAAAGTTTTACATTTTTGTGATGTCCAATTTATTTAATTTTTTATTTTACAGTTCCAACTTTAGTGCTCCATTTAAGAAATCTTTGCCAAATCCAGGATCATTAAGATTCCCTCTTATGGTTGCTTTGAGCAGTTTGATGGTTTGTTAGGTTCATGATGTTGAGTTAATTTCTGTATGTGCAGCAAAGTAAGTATCAAGGTGTTTTTGTTTTTGTTTTATTTAATTTAATTTATTTATTTATTTATTTTGTAGATGGCTATTCCATTGTTCCAGCACCTTTTGTAGAAAAGATTATCCTTTTCTTCATTTAGGGGATTTGTCATTTCACCATTGCACTTTTGTTGAAAATCAATTGATCATATATCTGTTGTGGCCTATTTCTGGACACTTTATTCTTTTCCATTGATCTAGATGTGTATTTACACCAATACCATCAATACCATAGTTACTGTAGCTTTGTAATAAACCTTGAAACCAGGTATTATATGTCCTCCAACTTTTTATTTTTCAAAGTTGTTTTAGCTATTCTAGGGTCTATTGCATGTCCATATACATTTTTGAATTAGCATGTCCATTTCTAAAAAAAATTCTGCTAGAATTTTCATTACAATTTCATTGAATTTATCAATCCGTTTTGTGAGAATTGACTTATTAACAATACTGAATCTTCAAATCCAGGAATGCAGTATATCTCCCCATTTATTTATTTAGTTTATATGTTTAGTTTCTCTTATTTCTTTACTGATGTTAGGTGGTTTCTGTCTTGCACATTTTTTTCTCAAATTTATCCCTAAGTATACTTTCAGTGCTACTATAAATAGTACTTTAAATTAAGTACATGAAAAGATGTTCATCATTAGTCACTGGAAAAGGCAAATTAAAACCACAATTAGATAGCATTCCATTAAGGTTTCTCAACCTCAGCACTGTTGACATGTTGAGCCTCAGAATATTTCCCTGGTTGCAGGGAGGTGGGGGTTGGGGGGGCTGTCTTGTGCATTGTAGGATGTTTGGCTGCATCCCTGGTCTCTAGCCACCAAATGGCAGTATTATTTCTTCCCTTCCTCAAATTGTAAAAACCAAAATGTCTCCAGATACTGCAAAATCTGCCCTAGGAGGCATACATTCACTAGCACGGTTAAAATTTTAAAAACTATTGACAAGACTATGGAGCGACTGGAACTCACACATGCTGCTGTTGAGAATGTAAAATAGTTACAACTACTTTGAAAACAGCTTGGCAGTTTCTTTTTTTAATTTTGCTTTTAATTGACAATAATTGTATACATTTATGGGGGTACACTGTGATGTTTTCATACATGTTTGCATTCTGCAGTGATGAAATTATGGTATTTAAAATATCACCTCACTTATTTATCATTTCTTTGTGGTAAGAATATTGAGAATCCTCTCTTCTAGTTATTTTGAAATACACATTATGATATTGTTACTATTGTCTTCGTACTATCCTGTAGAACGCCAGAATTTTTTCTTTCTAACTATAATTTTGTACTCATTGAACAATCTCTCCTCCCCCTTCCTTCTCCCCTCCCCAGCCTCTACAAACCACTATTCCACTCTGTACTTCTATGAGATTGGCTTTTTTAGATTCTACAAATAAGTGAACTCAGTGGTATTTGTCTTTCTGTGCCTGTCTTATTTCACTTAACATAATGTCCTCCAGGTTCATGCATGCTGCTGCTGCAAAATGACAGGATTACATTCTTTTTTGTGGCTGAATAGTATTCCATGGGGGGTGTGTTTGTGTATGTCACATTTTCTATATGTTTTCTACATATGATATATATTTCATATATATCATATGTAAAAAATGTGGTATCATATATAAAATGTGATTATATATATTATATATTTATTGGTTTATGGCCACTTAGATTGATTTCATATCTTGGCTATTGTGAATAATGCTGTATTAAGCCTGGGAGTGCAGATATCTCTTCAACATACTAATTTTATTTACTTCAAAAAATACACAGTAGTGGAATTGCTGGATCATATGGTAGTTCTGTTTTCAATTTTTTGAGGAAACTCCCCATACCGCTTTCTATAATGGCTGTACCAATCAATATACATTTCCACCAACAGTGTGTAAGGTTCCTTTTCTTTCACATCCATACCAGCATTTGTTGATAATAACCATTCTAATTGGGATGAGATGGTATATCATTGTGGTTTTGATTTGCATTTTCCTGATGATTAGTGATGTTGCACATTTTAAAATATTTTTTGGCCATTTGTATGTCTTCTTTTGAGAAATGTCTATTCACGTCCTTTGCCCAGTTTTTAATTGGATTATGGCAGTTTCTTAAAAAGTTAAGACTAAACCTACTACGTAACCCAGCCATTCTTCTAGGTATTTACACAAGAGAAAAAAATAACATGTCCAGGTAACTGTTCATGAATATTTGTTGCAGCTTTATTTAGCTGCAAATAGCCAAAAACTGGGAACAAATTCAAACATCTACACACAGGTGAACAGATAAACACATTGTGGTATATCCATACAGAGGAATACTACTCAGCAATGAAAAGGAATGAACTATTGACACAGACGACACCATGGATGAATCTCAGAATAAGTACCCTGAGTGAAAGAAGCCAGACCAAAAGAGTACATATTTTATGAATCCATTTATATAACATTCTAGAAAATGAAAACAAGAGGCTGAGGCAGAAGGATCGCTAAAGACAGAAAGTCAAGGCTATAGTGAGGAAAGGGATAGATTAGGAAGAGGCATAAAGGAAACATTGGGGTGTAATGGATGTGCTAATTATCTTAATTCTGGTTATGGTTTTATAGGGATATATAGTGTCCCATAATTTATATATATCCCCATAAAGCAATAACCAGAATTATATATAATATATATTATATAATTTATATATGTAAAATATATATATAAACCTGTTAAGTTGTATACTTTTATTTTTTTGAGACAGAGTCTCACTCTGTCACCCATGCTGGAGTGCAGTGGTGTGATCTCGGCTCACTGCAACCTCGGCCTCCTGGGTTCTGCGATTCTCCTGCCTCAGCCTCCCGAGTAGCTGGGACCACAGGTGTGAGCCACCACAACTGGCTAATTTTTGTATTTTAGTAGAGACAGGGGTTTCATCATGTTTGGCCAGGCTGGTCTTGAACTCCTGACCTCAAGTGATCCACCTGTCTTGGCCTCCTAAAGTGCTGGGATTACAGGGGTGAGCCACAGCGCCTGGCCTAAGTTGTGCACTTTAAATATATGTGGCTTTTTGGTACCAATTTTATCTCAATAAGCTATTTAGAAATTATAATATAGAAAAGAGATGGGTGGAGAGAACATTTTAATAAATAGAGAAAGGCTGTGTAACGGTCTATATTTATACGGGATACTCATGATACTGATAGAAATCACAGTGGAATTCCCATATATCATCCAACTGTGAAAAAAAGGTTAATAATAATTCGAGCTCATTCCTACTTCTGCTTTAAGAAACTTAGAAATGCAGCCTTCCTTCCTCCCTACTCCAGCAGTCATACTGGTGGCCGACTATTTTCCCTTTAGACAAAGATGATTAGTCAGTTAAACATAACACATGATTTTAAATTAGAATATTCGGGAAAATGTTTATCTTCTTTCAGATAAACGTTCAGTAATTTTTAAATGACACAAAACCGTGTTAATGAAAAATAGGAGAGAAAAATTAACATCTCCCCACAGCCAAAAGATGCCGTGAATTACAGAATGTTCCTCTAGAAAGTTCTGGTCTTTTTTAAGCATTTGGAATGATAGGAAGCAATATATGGCCTGTTGCTAAAGTAAATCTTTGGTGAATTTCTCTGATCACAAACATTTAATAGATTCAGAATTAAATTCCTATGGTTATCCCTGCCCCAAAATCAGATTACCATTAATTACTATGAATAAATCAAGGATCCCGACTTTTTCACTGTTTCTTTTTATTACTTTGGATGATAATATGGTCAGCAAGCCAGGAAGGAGCATGACTTGCAAGAAACCCCACATTTTAATTTAAGAAACAATGATTTAAAAGGCATAAATCCCTTCAATATAAGAAAGGGAGGTATAAATGTATTGAAGGTTTCAGAATTTTCAGGTAACAGTGTGATACCTTCAAATGATCAATAATTGTGTACTATAATCCGCCTCTACAGAGAGAAAAGAAGTGATGGTTCCTCCTGTTTGCTTTAGATTGTTCAGCCAGCAATATTGTGCTCCGTTGGAGCTAACAGGCCATTCTCCATCTATCTGCATTCGCAGCATTCTTAGATTGAACTTTGCTTTGTTTTCCCTAGCCCCTGCTTACACTACAATTTTGTATGAAAAAGTATTAGTGAGTTACTGAACATTTCATTGTCTGCATGTAATGTGTGTACCTCTTGCTTATATCTATGTATATATAAAAATATAAATATATATGTGTATATATATATATAAGTAAAATAATTTTGAAGTGGTTTCTTTAATTCGCCAGTGATGTGACTGGTAAATTAAAATGCAAAACCTGGTCTTGTCCAAAGCAATAAGAAATGTATAAGAGGCTTCTGTTTGTTTTAGCCAGGTTTTTGGAATGTTAAAATCCAAGACACCCTAAAGCCAAGTAGAGATGATTAGCACTTTGACCTCCTTTATCAGACCTTAATAATCTAAGTCCCTTTGGGGAGCTCTCTGGGAATCTCCTATCTGATCTATGTTTGTGGAAACACAGATCAGACACAAGAACCTTATAAGAACCACATGCCTCTTACTTGTGTAGAAAACCTTTCTTCTTTCTATGGTTAGCACACATACACCAACCTTGCAGTGCGTGATTCCTCTCCCCCACCACTCTCCCCCAGCCCACCTTAGTCTTCCTGAAATTCCCTAAGCAGGAGCTAGTGGACAGCCCATCCAGTGTGTGCCACTGAGTGTGTCAGGTAAGTGATAGGCTGGAAAAACAGTTTATCTCGGGTCAATGTCCTGTTGCTTGATTTACCTGGTCACACAGAGTTGCTGAGAGAAATGAAGAGCCGCCTTTACCGCTGGTTTTCTCTTTCCAGACAGATGTCTTAAAATGGGATCTCATCGTCTGCGCAGTGGTTGCTGTCCTCTCATTTGCAGTCAGCGCCAGCACTGTATTCCTGTCATTGCGAGTATGTATCCACCAACTTTGTACTCTTCCTGCCCCCTTATTCTCCTTAATAACAAAGCTGTCATGGAGCTACAGGGTATTGACAAGACACTTGAGCCAGAGAAAGAAAACAAAATGCCCGTTGAGAGGCTTAGGGAATGAATCCATGTACTGTGAACAGTTATGTCCAAGATGTGACTTGGTCCACATCACAGATTGGGTTCGATTGCTTTATCCTTACCTGCATCTGGGGGTCTGTTTTGTATGCAAGAGTGATGGCACATCTTGTGGAATCCACTGTGAGGACAGTTAATAGTCATAGGGTGGGCTAACAGTGCTCTACTATGAGTAGAGAAGAGAGGAGTCACCGTATCAGGGGTGAGGCAGAGGTCACAGAGCCAAAAGGACTGTGGGAAAAGGATTTTCAGTTAGAAAAACAAAGTGGGTAGCTCCAGATGGGATTCCTGGCTGTGGTCCTTCCAGTCAGTTGCTTTCTCTATACAAAAATATTGTCCATCCATGAACTCCCCTTTTCATGAGGAAATGTCTGTGAGCTGCATGGGTTATTCTTCACCTCCTCATTGGAAAATTTTAAAAATGTATTCCAAGGGGCATAATTCTGTTGGCCTCTGTACTTCCATAGGCTAGTTCTCCCTCACCCTCCTAGTGGTTTCCAACACATGAACCAATTTCATGGTATAGAGAAGACATTTTCAGAGGCCTGAAACAAGAACTGAGTCTGGCTATCCGTTAAGAGGAAAAAGTGGAAGGACAGTGATGTTATGTATTATTCATGGGCAACCCATCCTCTAGGCTAAGTAATGAGATTCTGCCCATTTTTATCGCAGCCATTTCTCAGCATCGTGCTGTTTGCCTTGGCTGGAGCCGTGGGGTTTGTAACACATTACCTGCTCCCTCAGCTCCGCAAGCATCATCCCTGGATGTGGATTTCACACCCCATTCTCAAAAACAAAGAGTATCATCAACGGGAAGTGAGAGGTTAGTAATATATCCCTCATTTAAAAAAAAAAAAAAGGAGGGGTAGGTATACATTAAACTGGAGAGCATGTGCAACAGTCTGAATGTACTTAATGCCACAGAACTGTACACTTGAAAATGGTAGATGGTACATTATGTGTATTTTACCACAATAAAAAAGAAAAAAGGATAATGTGTACCTTGGAGTATATGGTATTTGTTCCCAGATATTCTAGCCAACCATAAAAGAAAGTTAAAGCCAGGTGAATCCGAAGAATGTTTTGTACAAATATTAATTGGCTATTGGTATTGTGGAAAAATTATATCATTCACACTTGAAGATTATGCTGTTCCCACAAAAACTGACTGGGGCCTAAGAAGAGCATCCCTTGACCATGCTCCCATCCTTCATGAAATGGTGGGGATGGAGCAGGGCCTGACCAATAACTTTAAGCACTCCTGAACGCTTGCATTTTCTTTAGCTTGCTTTGTTCATCTAGGCATACACCTGTATCTACACTTGGTTGATTTAGCAGTTTCCATGGGTGTCTCTGGCTATGATCATGTAATAGCCTGGTAATCACAACCATTTCAGAGCCTTAGAGAAGAAATAGATTTCTTCTAGATAAGAAATCTTCTAGAAATTTTTCTGCTAGGTCTTTCCTTGCTCTGTAATTCCGTGTTCTGTGCTTGAATGGATGGAAGAAGACTGATTTATCCACAGTTTTAGACCCATCAAAGTTATTGCTCACAGATTATAACTGCTGTCTAATGCTGCTGATTCTGCACAGAGCTGTTTAGCCTATGTAACTTCTCAGTTGTTAGCGAGTTATCTAATTGTCTGTATGTCCAGGCATAAAGATAAGTGAGGGGCACCAAGGTTTGTGGACATAAAGTACTGAACTCAACCAAATCTGTCACCAGCAACTTCAGTTGACTGGTATGACAAAAGGAAAAGGGGGAAAATAATTTAAAAAATTTTTAAATATGCAAGAGTCACTGAAGATGCTGTCCAGAATAGAGAGTGCTTCCATAAGGAGCATCTCTGGGTGGGCACAAGGAGCCGCCTTAGTTAGAAACAGCCCAAGTAGAAAAACTGGCTTGTTCAGTGGAGACAGATGGCCTCGCCGGGCTGCTGGGGTTTAGAAGTGCAGGGAGGGTAACTCAGACTTCTCTCCCCTTGGAGACTTACTCTTCCCACCTACAGAATCAGGAGCAGCATAAGGATGGAGCTGCATAGTTTTAAATGTTCTGTACAATTTCATGTGCTACTTAAATGCAAATTATTATCAGTATTAGAAAAACTGAAAGAAGATAGACTCAGAGAAGGTTCCATCTATAATGGTTTGTATATTTTAGTCCACTTGTAAAGTCCCTACCCCAACAGGTGACTGCCTATGGATACATAGAGGACTCTGATGAAAAAGACCAGTTTCTATAGAACTTCTGCAGCCTTCAGGTTATATTTCCCTTTCATTCAAAAACCTCTAGAAAGACTAAGTGTTGGTGAAATTAGTGGAGTGTTTTGGGGTTTGTTATTTTGACATTATTGGTAAGTTAGTTGATGGAGATTTGAAGTAAGAAGCTTTAACTGCATATCTATATCTATATTTATATCTGTACCTGTACCTGTACCAATACCATTTACCTATACATTTCCTTATATTTTTACTTTTGTCTGTATCTATATCTTTACCTGTCTGTAACCTACACATTTGCCTATACCCATACCACTACTTACTTCTATACCTTTACTTTTACTTCTATATATCTTTATCTTTACCTATACCTAATCTTTACCTGTACCTGTATCTATACCTTTACCTTTATCTATACCTATACCTTTATTTTTATCTATAACTTTCCCTGTACCAATGATGATACCTATACTTTTACCTTTACCTGCACCTATACCTGTGCCTTTCCCTATACCTATTCTTAAACTATGCCTATGCCCATGCCCATGTTAAATGTACATATTTAAATACCTTGCGGTGAGCAAAAAGAACCTGTGAAGCTGAAGGAAAGGAAAATGAGACAGATTAGACTTGGGCTTCCCTTAGTGTGTGGCAGTTCAGAGTGTAGAATTCAACAATGAAAGACAGGAGTGGGCTATTAACAATTCGGTTTCTGTTTTTTGTTTTGTTTTGTTTTTCATTTTCTCCCCTGTATCTAAGACAGCCCCATTTAAATTAAAATCATTTAGCTATTTCAAGCCTACAAGGCACTTTTTAGTACAAGATTCAAGAACAAGTAAAGTGAGCGTGTTTGTGTGTCTGACTTCCCCTCTCGGAGGGCGAGTGAGTGGGTGCACCAAGTCCCTGTGTATCCCATAGACGTAGGCTAGGAGGGGTCCACACTTGCTTACACAGTGTCAGGCAGAGGCTCTGTGGAAGTTTCTCACTTACACACTAGCTATTTATAAGCAGCCTGAAATCTAGCTGGGAGTCACAGGTTAGACAAATTAGGTACATGACGAAAAACAGATTCCATTTCAAAATTAGGTGTATTAGAAGGAAAACCCGCAGACACAAAATTTAAAACTGATTTAAGCCCAGTTACCCATTCTGGTGCCATTTGTGTCCTGAATTTCCTTGCCTCTTCTTCCTGGACTTCTGCCTCTTAGGTTTTGACTCTTCATTTTTTTCCACCAGCAACAAAACATGTACAGGAAACTCAGGCCAGGCACACAGCTTTTCATGTGAAAGTGATGCTCACATCTTCTTTCTCATAGGAGCACAGAATATTGTCACTGGGAAAGAAGGCAGGGCAGAACAGGACTAGCTAGTGTGTAGCCCACTGCTGGGACACAGTGGTTCCAGGGTAGACATCACTAACCGAGAACAGAGTCCTAGAACTGGGCTGGCGGCAGACATTTCTAATCAACTGGAGCACTAAGATAAGGCATATGTGCTGCCCCTGTCTTAGAGTTTATTATATAATCCAATCCCACCATTTTACATAGATGGAAACTGAAGCCTGGGGACAGAAACATAACTTGGGTCCCACTGATTTTGTGGCCAGTGAGTGACTAGAGCCCAGGTCATTTCACTACCCACGTTGCTCTCATTCTGGGTGGGCAATCATGTACAGCCTGAATGTGGCTCTTAGGCTATTTTTGCAATCATCACTACCCAGAAGAGCCATAAGGCTACAATCACAGTAGGTCCTGTAAAGTCTGACATGCCATCTTCTCATGCTAACACTGCCAGGCTTTCTTCCCTGATTTGATAGAGACTTGCCACAGTCGATTCTAGGCATTCTTGTGGCTTCTCAAACACACCACACTCTCTCCCTCTGCTCTCCTTGCTCCTCCCTTGACTGAGGATGCCATTCCTCCAGCTTCACTAGACTGACACCAGGCTGCTCATGCTTCAAGTCTCTGCAGTTTTTTGTTTTTTTTTTTTTGAGACTGAGTGTCACTCTGTCACCCAGGCTGGAGTGCAGTGGCACAATCTCGGCTCGCTGCAACTTCCTCCTCCTGGGTTCAAGTGATTCTCCTGCCTCAGCCTCCTGAGTAGCTGGGATTACAGGTGCCCGCCACCACACCCGGCTAATTTTTGTATTTTTAGTAGAGCTAGGATTTCACCATGTTGGCCAGGCTGGTCTTGAACTCCTGACCTCAAGTGATCCGTCCACCTCGGTCTTCCAAAGTGCTGGGGTTACAAGCATGAGCCACCACGCCCAGCCCAGGTCTGTTTAAAATCAGCCCCTCCGGAGAAGTCTTGTCCCGACCACCTAAACCTGACTAGATTCCCCACTGCTCCCTGAGCCTCCCTTCCATAAGCACTTTTAACCACTGGTGCCTAAGGTAGACTGAGCTCTACGTCTGCTAGCACATACTCCTCCTCCAGTGCTCACGGCAATGCTTGGTGTAGAGAGGGAGGCTCACAAATGCTGAAGTGCATTTAATGTAACCATCATCACTCTGTAGTCGCTGGAACAAACTTTAAACTTGGTGCATATACTTCCTTTTGGCTTACTTTCCTTTCTGCATACTTTGAGTAGGTACTTCTACTTGGTAGAATGTGGAGATACCAAATAATGTTGGTATAAAATTCAGACTATGATAAATGGAAATGGATATTATAACTGAAGTTGAAGACTGCACGTTGAAACATATCTTTTTTAGTCAATTTCTTTCTTTACCTTTGAGACTAATTTATTGAAAGTAAATATTATCTCCTCCCAACCTTGATATGCTGTTTCACCAGTATTTGAATTAGGAGAATAAAATTCTATCACTTATAGTACAGTTCAGCATCAGATGAATCATGATGGTCATGTGGACACAACTGAGTTATATTAATGTGTATGTGTGAAGTTGCTCCTTTAAAAAATTGCCATATTTCCCACCAATCTAAGTTAATCATGCTGAACATGAAGACAGCACTATAGGCAACAGCATATTATTCTAACTTGGAGTTTTTGAGACTAAATGTTAAAGGAGCACTCATATTTTTAGAAAATAAAGCAAATTAGTTTTCCTGAATTATGATAATCATTCCAGACAAATGACTTTATTGATTGATCCCAGTCATAAAGAAGAACAAAGTTGGACCTGATTGAAAATTTGTTTTATCTTAAAACTTTCCAAAGGAATTATTTCAAAAAGCAAATATTGGGGTTGAGTCACATTTCACATGGTCCTCCAAAGTAATGTTTCCATAATATTATGATTCTTGGCTTTTAAGAATTAAAAATTGTGACCTGATTTGATGACTGTACTCTTACCATAAAAATGGGTTACAATGGAGTTAAAAGAGATTGAGACAAGGAATAAGTACGATATTGAGATTCATTTATTTACTTGTTTGTTCACGTAGAAAATGCTTACGGATATACTATTCACTCATTCAGAAAATAATTATTGAGTTCCTACGAGATGCCAAGCCCTGTGAACCAGTGACGTAGGAATGACTAAGATGTAGTTCCCGTCATCAAAAAGCTTATAATCTGGTAAATAAGCCTATGACTGTGTCACTGTAGAAGAATTGTGACTGCTCCTCACATACAGTAATGCGGGCCGTGACACTAGGTTCTGCCCTGCAGGAAAGACAAAGAAACAGTAGCTGGGCATGATGGTATGTGCCTGTAGTCCCAGCTATTTGGGAGGCTGAGGCAGGAAGATCGCTTGAGCCCAGGAGTTAGAGGCTGTAGTGCACTATAATAGCGCCTATTGAATAGCCACTGCACTCCTGCACTTTAGCTGGAGCCACATAATGAGTTTCTTTCTCTCTTTTTTTTTTTTTTTTTTTTTGAGACGGAGTCTCACTCTGTTGCCCAGGCTGGAGTGCAGTGGCTCGATCCCAGCTCACGCAACTTCCACCCTCTGGGTTCAGGCAGTTCTCATGCCTCAGCTGCCCTACTAGCTGGAATTACAGGCGTGTGCTACTACACCCTGCTCATTTTTGTAGAGACAAGGTTTCACTATGTTGGCCAGGCTGGTCTCGAAATCCTGGTCTTAAGTGATCTGCCTGCCTCGGCCTTCCAAAGTGCTGGCATTACGGGCGTGAGCCC
Source organism: Hylobates moloch (assembly GCF_009828535.3). Taxonomy (NCBI): domain Eukaryota; kingdom Metazoa; phylum Chordata; class Mammalia; order Primates; family Hylobatidae; genus Hylobates; species Hylobates moloch. Next base: position 65,750,056 of record NW_026652293.1, on the reverse strand, counting down.
ACGTGCCCAGCCGAGACTCTTTCTCTTAAAAAACAAAGTAAAAAGAAAGAAGTAGAAGGCTGATATCCTAAGTGAGGAGCTTACAATTAATTTCATGTATCATTGCTTAAACCTTTCCAATTTATTGATATGCCTATAAAATGGAAAATATATGGAATTATATAATTAAATGTTGTGTTGATATCTGGTGCATGGCAGATAGTCAATAAACATTGGAGGAGAAAATTAATGATTAATGCTTTGTAAATTCACTAAAGGAAGGTTTTCTATAGGCTGACAAGGGCATACAAAGCCTCTTGAAGTAAAGGGTAGTTTGGAGGATTCACATGTACCCCTGTACAGTGCTGAAAAGCTTAAGCTATACTTTTTGGATGCATTGGAATAAATTTAAAAAGATAATATACATTATAAAACACACAGGCTGGGCACGGTGGCCCACACCTGTAATCCCAGCACTTTGGGAGGCTGAGGTGGGTGAACCATGAGGTCAGGAGATCGAGACCATCCTGGCTAACACGGCGAAACCCTGTCTCTACTAAAAAAAAATACAAAATTTAGCTCGACGTGGTGTTGCACACCTGTAGTCCCAGCTACTCTGGAGGCTGAGGCAGGAGAATCGCTTGAACCCGGGAAGCAGAGGTTGCAGTGAGCCGAGACCACACCACTGTACTCCAGCCTGGGTGACAGAGCAAGACTCCCTCTCAAAAAATAAAACAAAACAAAACAAAAAAACACATCAATTAAACATCTATTTAAATTGTAATTTAAAAAAAAATCCACTACTACAAAACATTCACTAATGGGTCCCAAATTTGCAATTCTTGTATGAGATTTACTTTACATTTTAGCAAATCTTGTCTGTCAGTTTACAGATAGACTAGTTTCTATGTGATGCACGTGATTCTGAGAGCTCTTGCTTTTTATAATGTATTTTTCACTTACATCGAAATAATACATAGTATTAAAAATCAGACAGAACAAGTTGTAATGAAAAGCAGCAGACTCCTGTCAACTCCACCCTCTTGCCCCATTTCTGATTTTCCCTGTACAGAAAAATGCTTTCTGCTCTTTAGGTATCTCTTCTGGTATTCTTCTAAATAATGATCATGTGTGTGTTCTGCTACTTCTTGGTATTTTAGATTTGTTTATCTACTGACTTTGCATTATAAAAGATAAGAATTTATCTCTCTTATCTTCCCTTATGCATTAGCATTTTCACATTCCTCCTTCTCCTAATATAGTTTTAATATTTTTGTTGAACTTCTACTCAGGCTCTTTTTTAACTCTTAAGTCTAAATGTTGTTCACCTCTGAGACCACTAGTATAGACCTTGATTCTATTTCTTATTCAAATGTTTGTTTTTGTATTTGCTCACCATTCCAATAGCTATGTAGTATATTTCTCATTCCAACTTTCCACACAGACGAATCTGTCAGATAATCTATTAGCTCCGTCCTCCCTTCCTGACTCCCTCCTGGAACCTGCTGCAAATTTCTGTTTGTTGTTTCCTCCCTTTTTTGGAGTGAAGCTTGTCCTCAGTCGCTCCTGAGAAGAGGCACATGAGAAGAAACTTTCGAGACCTCCTCTGCTCAAAGTGTTTTATTCTACTTCATACTTCAGATAGTTTGTAGTGTGTAGCCTGCCAGGGTGTAAGCATTATTCCATTGTCTTCCAGCATCCACTGCTGCTGCTAAAAAGTCTGAGGTTTTTTGACTCTTCGTCTTTTGTATGTGACTAGTTTTTTCTCTGCAGAAAGCTTTTGGGAAGTTTAGGAGATAATTATAATGTTAGGGCGCAGCCTTGGACAAGACTGGGTGGGCTCAAACCCTGGTTCTGTCACATATTAAGTGTGCTTCACCATTGTGATTCAGTTTTGTCTTCTATAATTGGGAATTCCTACATTAAATATAAAATCAATCCAAGAAGAAATGTAGCACCTTTAGCATAGTCATTGGCAGACAGAAAGCGCTCCCTAAGTACATCATCCTCCTCTTCCCAGGATTCTGAAGTCTCATCATTTTCACCTGACTTTGTGCCTTGTTTCACTCATTGTGCTAGGCAGTTAGTGGCCCTTTATAATCTGGATGTACATGTCATACATACAGTTTTGAAATTTTCATCAATAGGTCATAGTGCCATCTGAATGCCTTATTTCACAGAATTTGCACAGTAATTAAGTGAAACTCAATAATATATGTAAAAATGCTTTCAAATGTATCTAGTGCTAGTTAAGGGAATATGGCATGAGAGGCATTGTCTGATTTTGGAACATAAAATTATGCGGGGATCTTTGGAAAGAGGCTTCCTTTGCTGTGGCTAGAGGAGGAAGGATGTATTCCTTACTTCGCCTTTTTCCCCACATAAGAAAGACGTGGGGATACTTCAGGAAGTAGTTAGAGACTTGGAAAACTCTCCAAAGTGTTTTTAATTCAAAATTACTAAAATAATTTGAAGCATAAACTGAACTAGTACTAGCAAAGTAACATAGTCATCATGTGCTATGATACTGGTGTGGGAAAGTGCATTTCAAATGCCAAATAAATGACTTCGAGCTGAGTTTTTAGAAACCAGCCTCTCAGTTGGAAGCCTGCTTTATTCATTATTCTCTCTGTTGCTATTATTTTCCTGCACCTTCCCTTCCCCTCATTTTCCCTTCCTCCCTACCAGGCACTCTCATGCTCTGGCTGATCTCCTCTAGTCCACTGGGAAACTTATCTTCCTGTGTCAGTCTCCACAAGGCTGGAGGAGGTGCCGCAGGGGTTTGGCAGTGAAGCCAAGTTACACTGCAGCGGGAGGAAAAAGAAAAGTGGAAATCAGTTACCTCTGCTTGCAGCAGAGGGAGGCAGAGGGAGGTCTGGAGAAGCTCAGGCCAAACTGGGCTAGCATTAAGAAAGACAGGACTAGGCTAGGCGCAGTGGCTCACGCCTGTACCCCATCTCTACTAAAAATGCAAAAATTAGCCGGGCATGGTGGCAGGTGCCTGTAATCCCAGCTACTCAGGAAGCTGAGGCAGGAGAATCACTTGAACCCGGAAGGCGGAGGTTGCAGTGAGCAGAGATTGTGCCATTGCACTCCAGCCTGGTCAACAAGAGTGAGACTTTGTCTCAAAAAAAAAAAAAAGAAAAAAAAAAGATAGAAAGACAGGACTTGGGACAGAGCTCAATTGTTAGCTGCCAGCCTCAGATTCCAGCTCTCCAGCAAGCCACAGGGTGTTTATCCAAGACTCATTAGGATTCTCTTAAACTGCTGATAAACCTAATGCAATATGGAGCTAAAATGAATGGTCAGTAGTGGGAGGGATACTTAAACAACTAATACTAAAAATCAGGAAGTTTTAATATGCAGCGTGCAATATATGCACAATGGTCCTACAGTGGCTTTGGGCTATTAGCACAACAAACATGGGAAAGGCTAAAGAGAGCATTTTGAAGAATGATGTTAGTTCTCAGCTGCAGTAGGTGTGGCCACTGTGGTGAGCCCTGACTCAGTCTCCCTAAAGTAGGTCTGTTGGAATCTTAGCAGAAGTAGCTTAACCATCATAGCTGTCTATGATAGGATGATATATGGATAGGCCATGGAGAAAATAGAAAGGGTGTTTTTAAGTAACCTTGTAATTTAAATAACATACAAATTACACTTTACTTGAGGGAGGATTTCTTCTGAATTGGACATTTATTGAGCACCTGCTATGTCCTAGACACTGTTCTGGGCATTGAGGATGCAAAAGTAAGCACGTCGTCCTTGCTCTTGGCAAGATGGTTATTCTAACGAGAAGCTCTGTCTATCCTGTGGCCACAGCGAGAGCATTTGGAATTCTCTCCTAGCCCTCTTTATGTAAAAATGTTGATCTAACCTTTTTCGTGTGAAAAAGGTACAAGTGGTTCCATTCGCTTTTTCAGTTTTAAATATTATTATTATGGTTTGGTATTAATTGAGGGCCTTTCTGTCAAGAAGAGAAGGCACATTTCACACTGATTCTGCTGAGTTTCTCCCGCTTTTTGAGGAAATGTGAAGGACACATTTTTATTCCCACTGAACTAATGAAAAAAAAAATCAATGGGGTGGTTTTGGGGAAATGAACATTAAAAAAATTGGAGTAAGACTTTGTATCAAATGAATTTCCAGATGTATTAAAGATTTTAAATGTTTTTTAAAATGAAGGAAGAAGAAAGAAACCAGAATAGCACTGCAAGAAAATGTAGGTCAAGTTATATCATCTTGGTTGAGGAAGAGAAAAAGAATTTTCTAAGCATGATGCCAAAGTAAAAACCCACTAATTAAACAAATGAAAGTTTTTATTCCTTGAAAAACATAAACTTTAATATTCTGATTCTCTCACGTTGCTCTTCCCTACCTTGTATTTCTTTGAGAAATTTACCATGATGTTGAACCTGATAATGTTTATCAATTCATTGAAAATATATTATTGTGTTGCTGGGACTGTGTAGGATGCTGGGGACCTGGAGAGCAGATATTCTGAGAAAATGAAATGCTTTGGCCAGAAGCAAACCCAGTACCCTCCAAAAGAAGCAGTACCCACTGTGGGGAAGCATCAGCTTCTCCTCAGACTTTGTTCTACTAGGCGTCTTCTTAATTAAGTTATTAATCCATCAGTTAATCAGGTGTATTACCTGAGATTTCCTGAGTGGCCACTATGGACAAAGTCTGAATGCTGACTGTGACTGAGAAGGACGGCCCTGGCCCCCTGGCTGCAGCTGCAGCCCTCTGGAGAAATGGTCATTCATCCCATGGAAGAAAGTACAATGAAAGAAACACATAGGGGGTTGGGAGGGAGTGCAAGGGAGTCTTAATTTAGATCTGAGGGGAAAGGAAGGGCTCCTTGAGGAAGTGATATTTAAATTGAGGCCTAAGTAAAGGAAATGGAGTGGAAAAAATATATTTACATATAGAGAGGCCTAAGGATAAGTGGAGGAAGAGGATTGCGGGCATGGGACTGGGCCATGGGCAGCCCTGAATTCACTTACTTGAAAAAGAAAAAATGACGGACTATGGGTTCATCCTAAACGGAGATCAAGGGCTTTGAGCAGCAAGGATGATGTGACTTCCTTTACCCTCCATTCATGCTACTGGTTTTGTAAATGAAGCCTATTTCTAAACAACATGTGTACATGTTAGTGCTAAGAACTTGATGATAGCTGAGGTTTGACCCAGGAAGACAGATGAGAGTGAGAAAAGCTTACAGAAAAAAGCAATTGTCTATAATAAGGGGATGATAACAGCGCAGATGTGTTCATTCCACTTTGCAGAGTCTTTCTGCCTTAGATGCCTCAGGGGTGACACCAGGGATAGTTGATTCAAGCTGCATCCCCATTGAAATGCGTCTGGCCCTTATACAGCAGGAAGCCCTGTATCCTTGCAGCTTAAATCCTAATTCAAGGTTTGTATTTGTGAAGATTGTCTTTCTAAAGCTGAAAACATCCTGAGGCTTTTTATTAACTTTTAATTATGGAGAAGAACTTATTTTAGTAGCATAAAGAGTCTAAACAAAACATAACCTGAAACCCTTTAAGAAAATTTAAAGCTTTTAATTGTAATGAGTTATATATAAACTTGTAAATGGTATAATTAGTTTGCATTCTTTTTCTCAAGGTCCTAATATTCCAGAGAAAAGAGAAATAATCATGCTAAAGTATTGTTTTTTTTATGGTCTCTTTGCATATTTGAGACATTACAGAAAGGCAGTTACAAAATATCATTGTGAAGATTTTCTTTTTGACTTTACTTTGTGTGAACCCTAACACAATCTGGGGATGCAGGAAGCACATTTGCCATGCTGCTGCATGCACGAGCCCTCCTTTTTCTAGCTTTTCATGGTTGTTGTATGTGAAAGGAGTAAGTTTAATCTTTGAGGAATCGGAATTCTGGACTTACACTTTTGTTTTAGCTTCTTCTTACATTATTATTCATCTTTCAGTGTGTCCCTTTCTACTTCCAACTATAAACATTCAGTATGAGTTTCATTTATCTGTTAAATGTTTTCCTCATCTAGAGATTGAAGCGTGTCATTAGAATAAATTGCTGAGATTGGTAGAAGCATTCTAAGATAAGTAAGAATTAAAGTGAAATTAAGGCCAGGCATGGTGGCTCAGGCCTGTAATCCCAGCATTTTGGGAGGCTGAGGTTGGTGGATCACTTGAGGTCAGGAGTTCAAGGCCAGCCTGGCCAACATGGTGAAACACAATCTCTCCTAAAAATACAAAAAATTAGCCTGGCGTAGTAGCACGCTCATGTAATCCCAGCTACTTGGGAGGCAGAGGTTGCAGTGAGCCAAGATCCTGCCACTGGACTCCAGCCTGGGCAACAGAGTGAGACTCCATCTCAAAAAAAAAAAAAAAAAAAAAGAAAGAAAGAAAAGAAAAAAAGTGAAATTGATATCCTGTCAATATGCAGCGTTAACGGAACCTGAAGTCAAAAGTTTGGGCTTGGTGATCCCTGGGATTTGTTCTCTACTCTGTCATTTCTTGATATTTATTTTAACTTGTTTCCTCACCTTTTCCCATCTCTGCTTTGACTAGATGTTGTACTCAACACCCACCAGGAAAACCGTGCCTTGGGATGAATCTTTACCTGAAATGTTTTATTTCATTTCCGCTTGCTGGTGTATGCTCATAGTGTAAACACATTTGCTGTCCTCTCATCTAGAGATGCAGAATTAATCCATGGAAAGCAGTGGTAGTTTTTATATGACATTTAGATGTCAGCAGCTGTCACTTTCATTCCTTTGAAGTACCGTGGGCGGTAAACTAGAGCTGAATAATGCAGTTCAACCTGGTTTCTAACTCAGTCTTTTTCTGTGACTCTCCTGTTCCTATAAGAATAATAGTAAAGGTTTTGTAACTTATGAATTAACTGGTTTCCAGTTCCCCAAAATATTTTTTCCCTTCGAAAGTCCAACGTAGAGCTCCTTTATAGCTATCATCTTGCTTTGCTTCTAAGTAGAGACTCAATTATCACCTCTTAAAGATCCCTGGCCTCAGCCCATCTCCATATGTGTAATTGTGGCCATATAGAATGCAGGGCCTGCCAACAAAATGCTGTTGTAATGTCAGACAGCAGAATGGTACTTACAGTCCAAGTCTTCCTAAAGATTAAATGTTTTAATCACTTGCCTTAAAGTTGTGTCTGTGATATACAGTTGACCTTGAACAACACAAGTCTGAACCGTGTGGTCCACTTACACATAGATTTTTTTTTTTTTCAGTAAAAGTTATACCTAGTGCACCTGTCTCTCCTGCCTTCCCTTCCACTTCCTCCACCTTTTCACCTCTGCCACCCCTGAGCCAGCAGGACCAACCCCTCCTCTTCCTCCTCCTCCTCCTCAGCCTACTCAACGTGAAGATGATGAGGATGAAGACCTTTACGGTGATCCACTTCCACTGAATGAACAGGAAATATATTTTCTCTTTCTTACGATTTTCTTAATAACATCTTATTTTCTCTAGCATGCTTAATTATAAGAATACAGTATATAATACATATAACAGATTAAATATGTGTTAATCATCTGTTTATGTTACCAGTGAGGCTTCTGATCAACATTAGACTAATGGTAGTTAAGTTTTGGGGGAGTCAAAGTTAAATTCGCACTTTTGACTGTGCAAGCGTTGGCGTCTCTAACCTCCCCATTGTTCAAGGGTCAACCATTGTTTCACATGCTCACACCGCCCCCCCCCCCCCCCCCCCCCGTAGTTCAGATGGTTAGAATCTCACTGAATAAGTATTTCACTCTCCAATATTTGGAAAGGCATGGATAGTGAATTCAGAGCTTATCGGTGTTGTCTCTTTTATTTGAAATTCATTGTTTTATGTGTTTCTGAGATGAGTAAACTGAAATTCTTATGAAAAACCTACTTTTGTTACCATGACCTGTGGTAAATTCTTGTAGACTGTAATGGGATTATGTCCCTCCACTCAAATCAATCTATCTCCACTCACTGGAAAATGTCATTTTCTAAAAGTAAATGTGACAAGGTTTTGAAAATCTGGTTCTTACTCCCCCATCCAAATGGTGCCCAGGCTATTCTACAGTGATGACCCAGCCACTCAAACATTTCCTTTAATTCATATGTTTTTCTAATAGCACTGGGAAGAGATTGGCTTATATTTCTCTATTTACATTTTTTTTTGCAGGAATCTAGCTAAGGTTGTCATGTCTCTCTGAATTGGTGACAAATGTTGATAGAACTCTGTAAATGTATTTTTATAAGTAGGCTGAATTGCATTTGATGTGATAGCCTCAACTGACACTGTTGATCTCTTATAAACTGAGAAATCAGAAAAAGTAATTTTGTACAGAAAGAAACTTAACTATAACTGATTGTACTTTATGAGAGATTAAAATAGGAAATGTTATTTAATACACTACAGTTACTTTTTTTATTTTGTAATCAGAAAAGTACTTCAAAAAGACTGCTTTTTTCCTCCAGACCCTCTGTTAAATGTAATTATCCAGAATTCCCTCAACCGGTAAAAATGATAATAAACATTTACCAAACCCCAACTCTCTGGCAGACATTCTAGTAGGTACATAGTACCTACCCTTAACAAATTCAGAATCTAGTGGGAAGATTCGTATTTAAGTGAATAATTATGATGTGGCACTTACTAAAATTATAGAATTCACAGGGTACAGTGATGGCATGAAGGAATAACATTCTTTGCTTTGAAGCTAGAAGTAATACAGGTTGAGTACCTCTTATTTAAAATGCTTGGGACCATGTTTCTGATTATGGTTTCTTTTGGACTGTGGCGTATGAGCATTTCTTTAGGTGTCATGTCAGTGCTCAAAAAGCTTTGGATTTTGGAGCATTTCAGATTCCAGGTTTTTGGATTTGGGGTGCTAGACCTGTATATACAGAGCACCTGGCTCAATGTCTGGCAGACACCTAATGGGTATTCCATACATGGAACTTCAGTAGAGCACCGAAGGTAAGGAAGTGGTGGGGTCTGCCCAGGAGCAGGCAGCAAGGGGCTGCACGGCTTATAAAGAATTTTAAAACAATAAAAATACCAATTAAAAGTTACCCCTTTTTACTGTTACCATGTACTGAGAATGCTAAACACTGTCAGTGGTAAATCCTCCTCCTACCAGAATGATGCTTCAAATGCCCTGCTCCTGGCAGCTTCTGGTAGTGACTGTATTGGAAGCAGGGGGCTCAAAGGGGCCTGAGGTCTCCAGAAGGTGAGACGCCAGGTCCTGTAAACAGATTAGGAATTTCTCAAGCAGGAAAGACTCAGGGTCATTCCAGGAAAGCATCTAGCACACATAGAGGCACATAAAACATCAAGGTTCACTCCAGTGCTGGGGGAAATAGAAGTCGTTTCAAAAAATGGTGGCAGTCAATCAGATATTAACATGGAAAAAAATGAGGCTTGGCCCCTGTCTTACACAATACACAATAATCAATGCTGGATAGTTTGCTGATCTAAATGTGAAAGATAAAGCAATAAAGGTCTTAGAGAAAACCATAGGAGAATGTGATCATGATCTTTTTCTCTTAAACATAGCACCAGCCAGGCGCAGTGGCTCATGACTGTAAACCCAGCACTTTGGGAGTCCGAGGCAGGCGGATCACAAGGTCAGGAGATAGAGACTGTCATAGCTAACACAGTGAAACCCTGTCTCTACTAAAAAATACAAAAAAATTAGCCAGGCATGGTAGCAGGCGCCTGTAGTCCCAGCCACTCAGGAGGCTGAGGCAGGAAAATGGCATGAACCCAGGAGACGGAGCTTGCAGTGAGCCGAGATTGCGCCACTGCACTCCAGCCTGGGCGACAGAGCAAGACTTCATCTCAAAACAAAAAAAACAAAAACAACAACAACAACAACAAATAGCACTGAAGGCCCTAAATGGGAAAAAATGAGAAGTTGTAACATGTTAAAATTATGTATTTCTTTTTTATAAAAGATACTATTAAAAGAGTGAAAATCTAACCATAAAATGGGAGAAGATTTTCTTCATGCATATACTGGCTAAAGACTCATACCTAGCATGTATAAAGGACTCCCAAAAATCAATAAGGAAAAGACATATAATCCAATAGGAAAAAGAACCAGGCAACAGAATGAAGAACTGCTTCACAAAAGTGTGTATCCAAATGGCCAGTAAACATGTAAAAAGATACTCGTCTGCATGAGTCATTAAATAAATGTAAAATAAAACCATAATATGATACCACTCTACACACGGCAGCATGGCAAAAATTAAGAAGAGAGAAAACATTTTGGCAAAGATGTGGAACAGAAAGGAACTCTCTGGTACCATCTGTGGGAGTGTAAATTGGCACAATACCTTTGGACAATTCTTTGTCATTATCTGCTGAAGCTTGCTATATGCACACCTGATAACCTATGAATTCTACACCTAGTTATATACTCTATAACTAGGTTTTGATGACTGGAGTAAACTTAAAAAGAAAAGGAAGATAAGGTTGTTGAGAAAATGAGTGTAGCTACATTTTTAAAAAATGAAAATATTTTCTGGGTAGTACCTGGAAAATAACCAGCATCTGAAAGAAAATATAAGGCCAAAAGAGGGTATTTTTTTCATGTTTTTGAGACAGGGTCTATGCTCTGTTGTCCAGGCTGGGGTGCAGTGGTGTAATCAGGGCTTATTGCAGCCTCAACCTCCCGGGCTCAAGCAATCCTCCCACTTCAGCCTCCCAAGTAGTTGGGACTACAAGCATGCACCACCATGTCCAGCTTATTTTTAAACTTTTTGTAGAGACAGGGTCTCCCTATATTGCCCAGGCTTGGGGTATATTTTTAATGGAAGATATTATAGCAATTTTTTTTTCTGATGAGAATGATTCGGTAAAGAGAAGAAAAACCAAAGTAATGCAGGAGAATGGGGGATCACTGCAAGAGACAAGTCCTCAAGTAGACAGATAAGAAGGATTGGAATACAGTGTACACATCTGGCTGGGTTAGGAAACAGTTTATATGCATAAAAGATAATTATAATTTTTTAGACAAAAGTGATTAAGAGCATGGAAGACAGAAAAGAAGGGATAGATATGCAGAGAGTGAGCACATGGAATCAACCCAATTTAGTCCTTCAGTCCTTTAGTCTCCATGTATAGAGGAAGATCATCCAGAAAATGGCTCTCAAACTGGAGCATGTATCAGAATCATTTGTAGGACTTGTCAAAACACAGATTGCCTTGCCCAGGGCCCAATCCACAGAATTTCTGACTCAGTGGGTCCAGGATTGAATCTGAGAATTTGCATTTGTAACACATTCCTAGGGGATGCTGGTACTGCTGGCTCTGCTGTTCCTGAAAGTACTCCCTGAGTTCCGGGAGTATTTGCATCACCTAGAAGTTTATTAGAAATGTAGAATGTCTGGCTCCATTCCAGACCTACTGCGTCAGACTCTGCATCTTAACAAGGGACTTATTTGCATGTTGATGTTTGAGAATCACCATTTAGGACAGTGTTTTTCAGCTTTGCCCTGAAGTGATTTCAACGTACAGCTATGAGAAGTGAGAAGAGCTGGTTTAGGATGACTCCGGGTATATTGTCTGCATGGCTGAGTGAATGCAGGAATGTATGAGGAAGAGAAGGTGTGTACAGGTTGACAGCGTTACGTTTGTGACATGTTGTATTTGAAAGTTCCTTTGGGACATCAGATGAAGCTATTCACTTGATTAGTTAGATCTGAAGTCCAGGAGAAAGATAAGATATCGAGTTATAGATTTGAGTGTCATCAGCATGGAAGTAATAATTAAAGTTACAGGTGTTGAAGACATTAGCTCAAGAAGATAAGAAAAATAATAGGGGGAGAAGGAAAGCAGATGACCAGGGATAGGGGAAGAGGAGACAACAGAGGAAATGGGAGAAGGGTAGGGCAAAAGGTTTGGGCACAAGCCGGGGATGGTGGGATGGGGAAGCTAAGGGCAGAGCGAGTTTTCAAAAGAAGGGAGGATTTAGTGATGTTTTATGCCTCAGAAAAGTCCAGTAAGAGAGACTGAGAAGTATCAGTTATTTGACCATCAGGAGGTCACAAGAGGCCCTGCCACATGCAGGTCAGGGCAAGGGTAGCTGCAAATACCCAGGGGCAGAGGTGTCCCCAGTAAGTGGGAGACACAGAAGTGGGAACATCAGATATTGACAAGCTTTCCAAGAAGCTGAGAAGTACAGAAAAGGCCAGAGTGAGCTCTAGAAGGAGGTTCAGGGTGGAAGGTGAGTTTTCCACACAGAGAAGACTGGGATCTTGCCATTGGCCTTGGAAAAGAGCTAGTGATGAGGCAGGGAGTGGCTACTGAACCAAGATGGCAGGAGCATAGGATGCGGGACATCGGTGGAGCTTGGCTTCAGGAGGAGCCAGAAGTAGGTATGAGTATAAATGAATTTGCAGTTGGAGGGAATTTGTACCTCATAGACTTTATTTTCTCTAGAAAGTGGGGGTCAAAGTCATTTGCTGGGAGGGAATGCAGGAGGGGTCTTGAAGATTTTTTTTTACTACTCTACTACTTTAAGATGACTTGATGTTATATGACAGCCCATATACTTTCACAATATATTAAAATCCTTTAACCTATATGTAAAATGTCTAATATGTCTAGACTTTATTGTGTATAAAACATTCATTATGAAATAACACATTTCCAAATCCACTCCAGAAAAAATTATACTTTGTCCATTAGGAATATTCAACATGGAATTCCTACCCAGCATCCTTGCTCTTTGAACTTTATTCTCCTCCCACTCTTCCTCCCTGTTTCATCTGTCGCTAAAACTTCTTTTTATTTTTATCTGGATGATTTCTCATTGTCTCTTCTATTTATTAAGCTCATTGTTGGAGTGTTTGTTCTAATAATACTTTATTTCCAATATCTTGAAGGACTTTCACTCTATCCTCACCATTCCTAGCCCATTCGAATGAATTCTTTTCAAGTAAGATTTCTGAATGCCAAGTCTCTCTTCGTATATATATATACACACACACACACACACACACACACACACACATATATACACATATATATACATATACACACACACACATATATATATACACACACACATATATATTTTTTTCTTTTTTCTGAGATGGAGTCTCTCTCTGCCACCCAGGCTGGAGTGCAGCAGCACAATCTCGGCTCACTGCAACTTCTGCCTCCTGGGTTCAAGTGAATCTCCTGCCTCAGTCTCCAGAATAGCTGGGATTACAGGCACACGCCACCATGCCCGGCTAACTTTTATTTTTAGTAGAGTTGGGATTTCGCCGTGTTGGCCAGGCTGGTCTCCAACTCCTGACCTCAAGTAATCTGTCCACCTTGGCCTCCCAAAGTGTTGGGATTACAGGCATGAGCCACCGCACCTGGTCTCTCTTCATATTTTTAATCAAATGAAAGTAGTTACGTTTTTGAGTTACAAAGATGATATATTCTTATATAGAAATATGAGCCATATCAAGTAGAAAGTAAAATAGTTTCTATTTGTGTGTGTGTTTATGGTGCTTCCTGAGATCCGTCATGTAGAGCCCCATTGAAGCTGATTGGAAACAATTTGTCTGCTAATCCTGGATAAGAGACCCAGAAGGAACAGGCTGTTTTGTCAGCTTGAACTTTTTCTCTTTTGTGAGTTGTTCTTGTGCAACCCAATGTAAAAACTACATAACTCTCTTTTTAACTCTAGGTCATTGTAGGGTATAGTTTTTTTCACTATAAATTGCTGAAGACTGTGATTCCAGAAGTGTAATGGAGTTGCCTTGCACCTTGCAGATTTAAGCTTTGAGGCTTGCTGTGGAGAGCATGAAGCCCACAGCAGAGCTGGTTCATTTGCTGGTGGATGGGGGCCCACTGCAGCCTCCCGATTACCGACAGACAGAGAGGAGGGGGCAGGGAATGAGAGGGGCCTACCCAAGGGCCCTGGGCCTGAACCTGCTGTGCTCTCCTCAAGATGGGAAGCAGAGGAGAATCCTGGCTCTTGTTCCAGATCTGAGAGGCAGGGATGAAGCAGTTCCACACCCCTGAATGTGACCTAAGGAAGTTTGTGCTCTGACCGCTCTGACTGCTCACACCAGCTGCTCCTCCTCCCCAGAGAGAGAAGCACGGGCTCCCCAGATGGGCAAGCATGCATTCCTCATTACCCCATCTCCTGCTGTGAGGAGTAGGAGGTGGAAAGGACCTCCTCCCCCTCAGCAGACTCAGAGGATGGGCAGGACACAAAAAACTAAGGCTCAAAAAGATGAAGCTAATAATTCAAGGTCATTCACTAGTGGTTGGTAGAGACTGAATGCAAACCCAGGTTGGTCTAACTTAAAACGTTAGCCCTTAATGGGAATAGACTTCAATCTTTATGGTACTTTCTTTGTTGTAAGCACTCAGAAGAAGGTAATAGATTCATAGTGGCTGGGGTTTGGGAGTCGGCTGTGTCTTATTTGCGTATATTGCCCAGGGATTTGTTTGTGGTTTAAAGATTAAAAAGAGAGAGAAGAAAGCCCAGAAACTAGCTTCAGCCACAGAAGTGAACCCTAGCTTAAAAGGAGACAGACATATGGGATTTTTTCCAACTCTTCATCCTTCACCTTCCACCCTTACTACTCTACGATGACTTGATGCTATGTGACAGCCCATTCATTGGTCTCAGTAAATTATATATGAAGAAATCAATTGACTTGAACAATTGGGATGCTGGCCTATATTACTATATGTATATTATTATTTATGAACTGTGTAGAAGCAAAGCTAACAGTTGCTGCCTGGAAAAAAATGGTATATCATGTCTAGTATCATGAGTTCTTAATTAGCAGCTTTTGAATCAAAGGGAGGGAATATTACTTACTATTACCTGTACTTAAAGAAAAATACTTTGATCGGTGGTTGTTCTAAGTGGTTTTTATATTTCTTTCAGATGTCGCCCATTTAATGTGGTTCGAAAGACTCTATGTTTGGCTTCAGTGTTTTGAAAAATACATCTTGTACCCAGCGCTAATTTTGAATGCCCTCACTATTGATGCATTTTTAATAAGCAATCACCGGAGACTTGGTACCCAGTAAGTGGTTAATGGTTTATCCTCATAATGATTTGGGTCACATTTTCAAAATCGAGTGAATTTTCTGTAAACAGTCTGCAGAAGAAGCCAACCTTTACCGACTGTTATTGCCGTGTAAAAATAAGCCATGGTGATCTTTTACTCAAAACCCAGTGGAGCTAGACAGTTATTGTAGAGTGACTGGGGTGCAAATGAAGTTAGATCTGCTTGAAATGATGTTGTGAATAAATGTCAGTAGATTTGAAAATCATCCTGCAGAAGCTTAGTCAGTGAGCCTTAATAAGAAGATGGAAGCACAGTGTGAGTCCAGGATTCCTGGAGTTCTTAACATCATGCTTAGAGCTTTATGAACTGCCTCGTGTCATTTCATTTAGCAAATACTCTATCATTTTGTGCTTGTGGGAGGGGGAAATTAATCACTGTCACTGCTGTCTCTGAATTTATCAAGAGAAGCCTCGTAATTTAAAAACTGGCACAGAGACTTCATACTGTCAAGATGCCCATGTCTTTCAAAGCATTAAGAATATACAGTCAAGTTATTGGTTTCATATTATTAAAATTAATTCTGAATTTACAACATGGAAATCTCCTTGATAATCTGTAGATTTGTCATTCTGATGAAAGGCGAAAGTTGCTGGTCAAAGAAGTTGTTAGAGTAGGAGGATGTAAAAAAGATTCTTTCCCAGATTTGCTCATTAGTCACGTTGCTTAAACACTATGTATCCAAGTCAACCCTGATGCATAATCCCAAACATACTAATTCAAACCTGCTCTTCCTTTCAGGGTGTCATGAGAACAAACTAATTAATATTCTCCAAAGATTGAGCAGGCTAAGATAAAAGGCATTTTAATACTCTGTTGGACTTTGAGTAGATTCATAGTCACACAAAGCAGACACTAAATGAAATGATCCCATAACCTGACATTATTGAACTCTGTCTTCCTTCTAGTCCAGACCTGTTTCTGTCAGACCAGGGCAAGAATTCTATGTTCTTTGATACTTAAAATTCTAGACTTCAAATCCAGGGATGAGAATTAGTCTCACTGGCTTTAAAAAAGCAGATGATTGGACTTCAGACCCCTTATACAGTTTAGGTGAGACCCAATCTAGGCTATGACCAGAATTTAGAACTTCGTGAGCTTCTCTAGGGCAGGGATTCCCACTATGGTACAGTCCTGGTTGACCCTGCAACTCCTCCCGAAAACAAGGCAGAGCCACAGTTTCTCGAATGGGAACACATATTCAAAGCCAGAGTAGCAAAGAAGGTACCAGTGCCCCTCTGGGAAATCCAGCTAAAGGATTTAAAGTTTTCCCTGTTCAACTTCAGGACAAGGACCTTGAGCTAAGCCTGTGGGGTTGAGGCCAAGTTGTTAGAGAAGGCAGATGCAAGGGCTAAGACTCCAGCAGAGTCAAATAAATAGTTCAGAGAGGGTCCATTTGGAAGAAACATTATTCTCCATCCCCTGTAACTTTTTTCCAGACACTGAAGTCAGAAAGGTGCACCTTACCTGTATAGCTCTCAATATCCTCAACTCCCAGATGATAACATCAGCAATTGTTTCACTCAGAACCCAAAGCTGGAAATTCCTTTCTATTCCTGATGCATCTGTAGAATTAAAAACAAAACATCTTTCAAGGTTTCAGGCACCCTAGTAAGACCAACTGTTCTCAAACAGGATAGCAGGAAACTGTATCAGTATCACTTTGAGACCTTTTCTAAACTAGAGAAGCCTAGCCCCTCCCTGTGATTTTTGAGAGCCATTGTACTAAATAGTCACAGAGTGAACTTTTCAACAGCAGGCACTGTTTCTTATTCAACTTTTCAATAGCAAACCACTAGTAAGTGTTAGAAGGATGAATGCATGAACAACCAAGTAGGGTTTTGGTAAATGAATGAGTCGGTGAACTGGGGTATCTTGTTAGGTGCTTCTGTTTCTTAGCCTGAGCTAAGAGGATGCTCTCCATCTGTTCCAGGGCATTGTTCACCAATTGCTACCTCAGCCTTAATAAAACCTTCAGCTTAGTGCAGTCTATCTTCACGTAACATCCTGGATAAGTCCTTGAAAACTGTGACTTTAATCAAAACCAATACAAAACCAAATACAACAAATTTTACTGTGGGCTAATTGATAGAAACAAGAATTACGTTCCATAGCGTATTTCTGGTCACAAAAACATCACCAAACTTCTAAATAAAGACCAAAACACTTTTAATGTTAAACATTGAAATAAATGTGAATGATACATACATTTAGGAAAGATTAATAAAAAAGTAAAGATAATTATTTACCCATATATTCCAATTCAGTGTATCCAGTGGCTGGAGCCTGTCCTGGCCGCTCAGGGTGCCCAGTGGGAACCTATGCTGGACAGGATGCCTCCCATCGCAGAACACACTCACACCCACACTCACACTCACTCACACTGGACCATGTTGCACATCAGTGCACCTACTGTGCACACCTTTGGGATGTGTGAGGAAACCGGAGAACTCAGAGAAAAACCCATACAGACATGAGGACAATGTACAAACTCCACACTGACAGTGGGGTCCTGGCCTGGAATCCATTTTTTTCCCATCAATGTTATACCAAAACAACATTGAACGAAGCAACGTTATTTGAGGACCTGCTGTATACAATGATCTATGAGCCATTAATGGTAGCCGTTACTATTGCAATGTTTTAAAAGCCACGCACATGAGTCCTTAAGATCTCCCACAGTTTGAACCAGTCATCCCTACTAAACATAAAATGGATGCAGTTCATGGAACCTCGGTCACAGAAACAGAAAGTTAGATTTGCTTCTCAACTGGATTTTGCCTGAATAACCCAGAAAATCAGCAGTCTCCCCTGAAAACCAAAATATCCGTAAGTCTTCAGATACCTTATCATTGGGGTTTCTCCACAGGGCTTTGGCTGTCCCACAGGGGTTTTTAGGTTTTTGTACCTTGGGCTGTTGTCAAAGGCAACTGGACCTGAAGTCATCTTTTCATACTGTATTTTCATCCTGGGCATTAGTTGCGCACTGGAAAAGGAAGGCCAGTTATGGAGCAATGTTCAGCCTTGCTGCAGGAACACAGAGGGCTCTAGGTTGAGGCTAAAGACAGACTTTCCCATCTGATGTATGCATGGAATCAAGTGCTAGTTTTTCTCAGAAGCAAATCCAAGCCTGCCATACAAGGCCTTGGGCAAACCTCACCTCACACATCCTGGGGCAAGGTGGAAACAACTGCAGTCCTAGGTCTGAAGGCACAAAAAACAGCAGATTGAAGCATATGGAGTTTCCAACATTATGTTTTTTATGACAAAAATGACAATTTTGTACTTCTTAAATAACCTCATTCTGAGATAAGATATTCATAAGGCTGATAAGGTTCCTGAATCCAAGATGCTTCTAGGTTTAGGGAAATTGAGGCATAGCCCCAGTTTTCTATACTGAGCCAGAGAAAGAAAGCCTCTCTCTTACAAGTGCACCCATTTTCTAGAAATTTTCCCACCTCTGTCTTGCAGTTGCCAAATATCATAGCACGTTAGAATTGGAGGGAATCTGGTGAAAATGTGCAGTGTCTTTCTTCAGAAAGCTAGGCCCTTCAAGAAGGCACTTGCAGCCGGGCACGATGGCTCACACTTGTAATCCCAGCACTTTGGGAGGCCGAGGCAGGCGGATCACAAGGTCAGGAGATCGAGACCACGGTGAAACCCCGTCTCTACTAAAAATACAAAAAAAAATTAGCCGGGCGTGGTGGTGGGCGCCTGTAGTCCCAGCTACTCGCAGAGGCTGAGGCAGGAGAATGGCGTGAACCCGGGAGGCGGAGCTTGCAGTGAGCCGAGATTGCGCCACTGCACTCCAGCCTGGGCGACAGAGCGAGACTCCGTCTCAAAAAAAAAAAAAAAAGAAAAAAAGAAGGCACTTGCCTGCTCTCTTGGGCTACACCAGCATGTGATCATTTGCCCTCCAATCTCAAGATGGATTGTTCACTGTTGACCTTATCATCTGGAGAATTGTACACGTGACACATACTCCCTACATGGGTAAATAATAATCTGACTCCTTAGGCAAGAGCACTCAGGACTGCAGTCCTCAAAACAAAGTCCTAGAAGGGTATTTCTTTGCCTGTTTTGCTGAGCTCCTTAACTGAAAGGGCCCATTCCATGGGGGAAAAACACATTGATGATACAATTTTAAACAACAAAAAAGGGAGAGCAGAAACCTTATGTTCACTAGGATGACAAATAAGCTGAGAAACATTGGAAGTTAATATGTAGAAATAGAAAAGGCTTTATGAAGACACTGGATTATTTTCTCTATTCAGAATTTCCCATCTGTTGTTATGTCCCTGTTCGAATTGAATTCTTTTCTCATGAAGAGGCATACACTGAGCTGACTCTAGCAGGGGCAGCATGTTGCCTGTTTTCTCATTTGGCATTAGGATTTCTGGGAAATGTCCATCATCACTGCAGTAGTGAATTCAGACAAGCTCAGGAGCTCTGTGCCCTTGGTGGAGAACATGAGGGACTTTGAAAAGCATGTGATGGAAAGAAAATATCTGTTGTAATGGCAAAGACAATGTGCTTGAGAGTCACTCAGGACTGAGTTTCCATTTTTGTTCTGCCCCTTTGAGACCTTAGACAAGTTCCTCAAATTCCTTGATACTCAGTTTATACCCCTGTAAAGTGCAGAACAATAATGGGGCCCCTTAGATTGGCTTTTTATGCCTGTAAAGTGCGTAACGAACCATCAATGCTGGAGAAGTGTTAGCAAATGAGACTCATCCAGCAGTGTGCATGCTGTCATTGATTGCATCTTTTCTTTTGTTTCCAACAGCTGGGACATTTTTCTGATGATCATTGCTGGCATGAAGCTGTTGCGGACTTCATTTTGCAACCCAGTTTACCAGTTTATTAACTTGAGCTTCACTGTCATCTTTTTCCACTTTGACTACAAAGATATTTCAGAGAGCTTCTTACTGGATTTCTTCATGGTGTCCATTTTATTTAGCAAGGCAAGTGAATTAGCTATTTTCTTCATTTTAACATTTTAAAGGGGGCTGTTCTTATCAAATGTTTTAAGAGTTTAAAACTCATTCTTTATAAAAAATTATGGGAGGATATGAAATTGAATTATACATGTATGTTAAACTCTTGCTGCCATTTGGGGAAAATTGCCCATGGAATGTAAGTATGCCATGTTATTTGCTAAAAATCACTAATTAAAATGAATTAGCCCTTAGTGTGACTTGAAATTTTATTACCTTCTTCTCTGTTAACAATCTCGTTATAAGACTTCCCTAGATCTTAAAATGCTATGAATTAAAGATTAGCAACCAAATTCGCTGGTCTCTCCCTCCCCGCCTCCCTCCCTCCCCACCCCTCCTTCCCTCTCTCCTTCCCTTCTTACCTTCCTTCCTGCCTTCCTGCCTTCCTTCCTGCCTCCCTGCCTGCCTGCCTGCCTTCCCGCCTTCCTGCCTTCCTGCTTTCCTGCCTTTCTTCTTCTCTTTCTTTTCTTTCTTTTTGCCTCTTGAGATAAATTTAAGGAGCTGGTACCCAAGAACAGGGTCTCTTGGAGTATTTCCAATACCTTTAGTTTGTCTGAAGTCGAGATTTCATCTGTTGAGCAAATTTATACATGGGCAATGAGAAATCCTACTTATAATTCAGGCAAATATATGGGACTCTTATCTAATGTTTAGTTAATGGGAGAGAAATAAAATCCTCTGGATACTTGGGAGTTCTCCATGACCATATCTAGCCTGATCACTGTAATGAAACCTAGGTTTATAAGCAGAAATAGAAAGAAATTTGGAACAACTGTTGGTAAATAAACTCAGTGATGATACAACCTCTTCAGTGTGGTGTTCACACTCACACCCCCAGTTGAATACAGCAGCCATGGGGTTTCTTCTGGAGACTGACTTCAGCAACACCTTTCCCCTTTTAGTTAATAATTAATTGTAAGTCTTTCTAAATTTTAAATTTTTAAAATTTTTTCACCTCTTAATCAGTTCTGTTCATCTTTATTTCTATTACTTACCTCTTCCTTCTACTGCCTTTCTCTTGGATTCTCTTAGGTAACAAAAATAAAAAGCTCTTGTATCATACTAAAGAAGCCTCAGAAGTAATTGCCACCACCCCATCATTGCACGTGAATTTCTTGGTTTTTTATTTTAGAGAAAGAGTCTCACTCCTTCACAAACACAATGCCACTCACAGGCTGGAGTGCAGTGGCACAATTATTGCTCACTGCAGCCTCCAAATCCTGGGCTCAAGTGATCCTCCTGCCCCATCCTCCTGAGTAATTATGACCACAGGCATGCACCACCATGCCTGGCTAATTGTTTTAAAAACTTTTTGAAAAGATAGGGTCTTGCTATGTTGCCTAAGCTTGTCTCCAACCCCTGGCCTCAAGTGATTCTCCTACCTTGGCCTCCCAAAGTGTTGGGATTACAAACTTGAGCCACTGTACCTGGCCCCAATTTCCTCTTATAACTCCAATTGGGCACTAATTTTCAGTCACCTACATCCTTCTTGTGTCATCTTCCATTGGTTTCTCACTATTACTTCTGCAGCCTGCCCCAATTTCTGTATTTTATTGTAGACCCTGGCCTTGGTCAAACATTTATTTCCTGTTTGCTGAGTTCTGTTTTGTTCTGATTAACTTATCCCATTTTTCTACTGTTCAAATCACAGCCTTCCATAAGCTATTTTCCTTCATTACATATCAGTTTCTGTTATCTCACATAATAAATGTAGCATTATATCCTATAATCTTTAAATTATTTGTGAAGTTACTAGAAATTACTTCACTGCTTGCAGGGGTAAGAGTTTATCATCAGATATAAAATGTGGCCTGGTACAGTGGCTCACGCCTGTAATCCCAGCACTTTGGGAGGCTGAGTGGGCAGATTGCCTCAGCTCAGGAGTTCAAGAGCAGCCTGGGCAACATGGCGAAACCCAGTCTCTACAAAAAGTACAAAAATTAGCCAAGAGTGGTGGCATGTGCCTGTAGTCTCAGCTACTCAGGAGGCTGAGGCAGGGTAATTGCTTGAACCCAGGAGGTGGAGGTTGTGGTGAGCCGAGATTGCGCCACTGCACTCCAGCCTGGGTAACAGGAATGAAACCCTGTCTCAAAAAAAAAAAAAAAAAAAAAAAAGATGTAAAATGTGCCAGAGGAGTTCAATCCTGACTCAGGCATTATTTACATTTTGACATGATGATGTTTATATTCCTTTCTGCGCCTCAGTTTCCTGTAAAATGGAAAATAATAATGCCAAGTCATTTAAGAGGATTTGTCAATATAACTGAAAAAAGTTAAGTAGAACATACTCTCCAATAGAAGGTCATGTTTTTAAAGCTGTATGTAAGTAGAAAAAGGAAGTGACACACTGTGTTTGTGAAGGAATGTGGCCACTTTTCCACACTGAACTGTCAGTTTCATATCATCTTGTATTAGTGACTGGCCCCAGGTGAACAGAAGAGGAGTGAGGTTTCTTTCTGTAAGAGTCCTAGTCGTGGCTTCTAAGTAATTCCATACCTGTAGTAAGAAGAGTGGCTTTCATTTATGGGAGCACAGGCCACCTTTCCCCATCCTGACAGCGTTCTGCACTGACAGCAGTCCACTGACAAAAATATGTGGCTCGAAGTGGGTATCTCACCAAAGGGGCTTTCAAGGGACAAAGAAAGGGAGTAAGCATGGCTGTCAGTCGTCCTTCTAGTCGGTGCAGACACTCAGCGACATCCTGTGCAGAATGGGGAGGATGGAACCTGACACGGACATGATCTAGGCTGGGCATGGTGGCTCATGCCTGTAATCCCAGTACTTTGGGACGCCCAGGAGGGTGGATTACCTGAAGTCAGGAGGGTGGATTACCCGAGGTCAGGAGTTCGAGACCAGCCTGACCAACATGGTGAAACCTCATCTCTACTAAGAATACAAAAAATTTAGCCGGGTGTGGTGGCGGGTGCCTGTAATCCCAGCTAGTGAGGAGGCCGAGGCAGGAGAATCACTTGAACCTTGGAGGCAGAGGTTGCAGTGAGCTGAAATCCCACCACTGCACTCCAGCCTGGGCAACAGAGCGAGACTCCATCTCAAAAAAAAAAAAAAAAGAACATGATCTAAAACAAAATCCACAAAAACTTAGTTGTGCAGGCATTTGACTCACTTTGCCATCATCTTTTTGAAGCACCAATTAAAATATGAATAATTTCAGATAGAACCAGAGTGGCAGCTTTCTTATTTTCTCTGAGAGAGCATTAGCACATATTATTTGAATAATCCACTCAGGCTGGGATAATGGCTAAGTGTCAAAGGAAAAAAAAGAAAAATTAGCGAGACAAAAGCGAGGAAAGTAGGCGGCAAGTTGGAAAGTTGGGGATTCTGAGTCTGGCCCATCTCGCCTGCTGCTAATGCCGGATCACTCTTTATCTTCAGAGAGCTGGTGACAATGAGTTTTCTGGAAGGAGAAGCAAGATCTTATTCTCTGATGAAAAAGAATATAGTGAAAGAAAGAGAGTGTTTGTGATTTTCCTGGAAAAAAGCCAGTGGATATTAGTGACAGAAGATGATTATATCAAGGAGAAGTTCACAGTTAAGTTCCCCTATAAAGATTCTGCCTGAAAGTCCTAATTGACAGCTCCTTTTCATTCTGCTCATTTTAATATATTTTTTTCAAAAAAAAAAAAAGTCTCTTTGAATGTATTTCCTAGGGACTTTCTAGAAGGCTTCATTGTTGTGCTTACAGGTAGTACGGCTCTCTGGGACAATTCCTTGCACAATGTGAAATGTTACTTGTCCACTAGACTCATGGAAGTCCTGCTTATGACAGGTCTTGTCCTCTGACCACTGCAGATGTCCCCCAGCCCTTCCCTCAGCCTTACTCCTGTTTCACTAAATAGAGAATTATTGTTAGCCTGGCAGCCCCCCTCACAGAAGGGCTCTGAGGTTAATGAAGCACCGTTTGGATGGGCACTCAGTTTCCTCGGAAGAAAGGAGCTGCCCAAATGTAGGACACAGTATTATTTTAAGTTGGTTTCCTCTAATCCTTCAGGCTTTATGGGTGGAAAGGGAGGAGAGAAGTGATTAGTGAGAGAGTGAGATCAAAGCACCAGGAGGCCAAGGAAGGAAACAGACAGCTTCCAGAGGGCCCAAGCCCTGCCCTCATGATATTCTCTACCTCCCTAAGCCCCCAAATCCCCCACTCCCCCTGAGGTCTGGAGGATGAATATTGCCTAGTATCTTAAGTCTGCCAGACCTGGAAAAAAAAAGGGGGGGGGGTGCTGGGTGCTTTGGCTCACACCTGTAATCCCAGCACTTTGGGAGGCCAAGGCAAGCGGATCACAAGGTCAGGAGATCGAGACCATCCTGGCTAACACGGTGAGACCCTGTCTCTACTAAAAATACAAAAATTAGCCGGGTGCGGTGGCGGGCGCCTGTAGTCCCAGTTACTCAGGAGGCTGAAGCAGAAGAATGGCGGGAACCCGGGAGGCGGAGCTTGCAGTGAGTCAACATCGCGCCACTGCACTCCAGCCTGGGCAACAAGGCAAGACTCCGTCTCACAAAAAAAAAAAAAAAAAGGTTTAGGGGGGCGGAAATATTGAGTTCCAAGAATGGAACCCACCAGACAAATTAAGTGCAGCCCGTGTATTGAGATGGTGGGTGAGACACTTCCTAGTGAATGGCACCCTGGGTTTGCATTTGTGTGGATACGTGGGTGTGTGTGTGGAGGGGGGGGTTGGGGGGGGCAGGAGGGCAGTGAGAAAGAAGGATCCCTGCATGTCCCTTCCTGAGACGTGTGACCTTCCAACCACACATCCTTCTTCCTCGATCCTTCATTTCCTCGCTCCCTTCCCTCTCTTTATCTTGCTTCTTCAGTCATTCTTTTCTTTTAAGAACTTTTGTTATTCACTGGTGACATTTCTGGTTGTCTCGGTCTTTAGAGTACAGTAAAACGTGCAGATGAGGATATTTGGTTGCAAGGAATATTGATTGTTACAGGAGCAAGGATGACAAATACTCTTTCATGACCTCCCACTGGCCCTGAAAAAGTTCTTAAAAACCATAGTTGGCCGGGCATAGTGGCTCACGCCTGTAATCCCAGCACTCTGGGAGGCCGAAGTGTGTGGATTACCTGAGGTCAGGAGTTTGAGACCAGCCTGGTCAACATGGTGAAACCCTGTCTCTACTGAAAATACAAAAATTAGTTGGGCATGGTGCCGCATGCCTGTAATCCCAGCTACTCCGGAGGCTGAGGCAGGAGAATCGCTTGCACCCCGGAGGTGGAGTTTACAATGAGCCAAGATAATCCCATTGCACTCCAGCCTGGGTGACAGAGCACGACTCTGTCTCAAAAACAAACAAACAAACAAAACATTGTTTTTAAAATCATGGTAACTTTGGGTTTAACAGGATGTAAAAGCAGAACTTGAGAAAATCCTGCCATAGGATCATTCTGCCAGCATTTCCAGAATATATTAAACATAAAATTCTACAGGCCATTAGTTCAACATGGGACATAACACTTTTGCCACCTAGCAGATGAAAATTAATGTATGAGGTTGTATTTATGATAAAGCTGTATGAATGATCACACCAGAACTGTGATGTGTGGCTTTGTCATGGACAACCACACTGGGGGTTCAAGTTATTTGAAATTAAAGTTTCTAAATGGTGTTTTCCTTATTTTGTGAGTACAGATAGAAAGTCTTGGATTAAAATTGAGCCACTTTTTAAAAAAATACATACTTATACAGAAGTACTTGTTCAAAATATTTTGTTCAAAAAAGCAATTGTTCATTCATTGAGCACTTACTGAGTGCCTGCCAGGCACTGCACTAGGTATTATCCAAAGATTATTAGTAATACAAATGATACCAAATCTTTGGTACTTTCTGTGGGCCAGGAGCTGTTCTGAACACTTTGTGCATAATAACATATGTAATCTTCACAACAGCTTTGTGGGTGGATACGCCTCATTTTACAGGTGAGAAAACGAGGCACAGAAATTAAGTGAATTGCCAGAAAGTCTCTTAGCTATACAATGGTAGGGCAGGATTCAAAGCCAGGCAGTCTGGCTGTGAGTCTGTATTTTGTGATACTGCCTTCCCTGCTTAGAGAGTTTGGAAAAAGAGGCAGAAAAGTGAAGAGATAATTACAAGAAAGGATGATAAGGGAGGTGATAGTGGTAGAGTTCCAGGAGCACAAGTGCCCAGTCTAACCTGAGAGAACCAAATACAGAGCTCACCTTAAGCTTTCAGGAAGAATGAGTAAGTCAGGCAAAGAAGGCAGGGAGGAGTGAGTTACGCAGAGGAAGCTGCATGTGTAAAGGCACAGAAGTAAGAGAGGAGTTGGCACATTCCGGAAACCGCGAGATATTTGGGAAGTGTGAAAACCTGGAAAGGGGAGTGGATGGTTGGGAAAGTGAGAGATGAACCTAGAGGTGTCTATGAGATGGATCTTGAAGGACCCATCATGCCGTACTATAGAGTTTGGACTTCATTCCTACATCGGATGACAGCTGTTAAGCAGAGGAAAAACAGATCAGAATTGCATTTTAGAAATATCTCTTTGTGGAAGTGAATAAACGATGAGAAGACATGGAGTCTTGGAACTGAATAGGAAATTATTGCAATCATCCAAGCAACTCATGAGGACTTGAACCGAGGTGGCAGAAGTGAGAGGAAGAAGGGGACAAATTCAGGAGGCGTTTGAGAGAGAGTTGATTACATTTAGTGATCAGATAGATGCGGGGGAGAGTGCACTGCGGGTGAAAGCCACCTCTGGGAGAGCTCTCAGCATGCTTCAGTGACTAGATGAAAGGGGGTGTCATTAACTAGATTAAGGAATAATAAAGAAGAGAAAGACGTTTTTGGGAAAAGGATGTTAGCTTTGATGTATTAGATTGTGAAATAAGAGCCATAAAGGTCAAAAATAAAAACCTGGAAAAAAGGATTTTTCTCACTTTATAATAACTTTTTAAATTTACTTAAGTAATACCTAAATATATTCTTATCATGATAAAATTAGAAAAGCAATGGAAAATACAAAGAAAGTCTGTTTTAATGCATATCTCTCTTTGCTTAACCCTAACCTCTTCCTATGAATAACTATTGTAAATATTTTGGAATAAATCCTCCCAGTCCTCTGGTATATTTACACATACGCACACACACACACTCTCACACAAATTTAAAATATCAATAAGTTCATTCTGTACCTGCCTTTTACCTCCATTTTTGCTTAAAATATGTGTTAGAAGACTTTTCCATGACAGTACATATCATGTTGCCTCTTCCTTTTGACCCCTGCAGAGAATGCTATATAGCATGTACCATAATTTGATGAGTTATTTCATTATTAACAGGCACCTAGTTTGTTTCCAAGCTTTTCTGTGGTACTTGGGACTTCTTGGGTCACAAACCACAGAAACCCAAATGAAACTGGCCTAATGACAAAAGAGAATTTTTTTTTTTTTTTAGACGGAGTCTTGCTCTGTCACCCAGGCTAGAGTGCAGTGGCGTGATCTCGGCTCAGTACAACCTCTGCCTTCCAACTTCCAGCGATTCTCCTGTCTCAGCCTCATGGGTAGCTGGGATTACAGGTGCACACCACCACACCTGGCTAATTTTGTATTTTTATTAGAGATGGGGTTTCACCATATTGGCCAGGCTGGTCTTGAACTCCTGACGTCAGGTGATCTGCCTGCCTCGGCCTCCCAAAGTGCTGGAATTACAGACATGAGCCACCGTACCCAGCCGACAAAAGAGAATTTAACAGTTTACATAACTTACTGAATGACCCAAAGGCATTAATGATGGCATTGAAGATCTGTTTTGATTTCTCCTTCTCTCCCATCTGTTGACTTCATAGTCAGACTGGCTGTCTCTACGTGATGGTAATTATGGTCACTAGCAGTTCTACATTTATAGCATTCTTATAACTAATAATCCTCCCCCAAAAGAAAGAGTATCTTTCTTAATAGTTTCAGCCAAAGTCTTTGGGTGGGGGAGAAGTCTCATTGACATTTTGTGTCACATGTTCATTCTTGAACCAGGTACAATGGCAGGAGGGGTATGGGTTCCCTAGCTGATGAGTCCTGGACTGCCTGCCCACCCCTGGAATTTCAGCCAAACCACAGGGACTAGAAGTCAGGGGAAGCAGATGGAAGTGGCTGGTGGCCACTGCATTGGACTACACAGAAGGTCATGTTTAACATACTGGTGCATGTGAATGTTTTAGAAGCATAAACCACTGGGATTGGACTTGCTGGGTCAAGAGGATGCTCTTGAAAGGGTCTCAATAGAGAATCATTCCAAAACACTATTGCTACTAACAAGGATGACCAGCATTTAAGAAACAGGTAGAGGAAGGAAGATATAACAAAATATTGAGAAGTGACCCATGAAAAAAATTAAGTACAGTACAGTAGAAGGCAAGAAAGAAAACAGTTTTAAGAAGGAATAGTTCAGCAAAGCCAGAGCCTTCAGAGATCAAAGCTCAACACTGAAATGCCACTACTAGATTTAGCAACAGAGAAGCCACTGGTAAGGTTGACAGCACGGTGGTCCTGACACTGTTAGAGTGAGTTCTTCAAGGTTAGGTACTCTGTTCTTCCTTCTTTGTATCCTCTGTGCTTTCTTTAGTGCCCTTAGCAGGGTGAGCTCTCAATACCTATTTGGAAACGACCAAGTATATTCATTGATCACAGATCAGTGTATTTAAATGCGGGTATTCGGGAGAATTTTGTTATGTGCTATTCAGTGAGGCTGTCTTTCAGGGAAAACTCTACAATCACAACCACTTTAGGGCTGTTGATTCTTTATTGGTCCAGAAGAGGTGAATGGTGTTAAACATGATTTTTTTGTTACCTATGAAGGATTTAGTCCACTACCCTGGCAGGAATAAACATGCTAAATATGTGTGATGGAAAGACTAGTCCGCAATGTGCACTTAATGATGCAATGATGCCATCTTTACATTTAAAATGCAAGCATTGACACTTTTAGTACAAGAATTGAGTCCTTAGGCATTCCCAGCCAGGAAAACCATGAACAACAAATGTTATTTCCTCTGGTGCCATTAATCTTAGCGTGTTTCCCTCTGCTTCCTCCAAGTTTCTGGATGGTAACATCTGAGCCCACCTCCTTCACAGGGTCAGTATGTGGACTGACAAATTCTCATTATCCTGAAATAAAGTGGTGGTCATAGCATCCCTACATTATCTTTTTGGTGAGATAGTTTTGACTCATGCTCCATTTTCAGTTTATTTTTAGCTCACTTTCCCTCACTGCACTGAAGAATGGACTTGTCAGATTTATTGATCTTTTTCATAATTCTAGAATTGTCAGTAAGGTCATTTCACAGTTTGCTGTCTGCTGGATAAGACTAACCCCCATAATAACATCAATCCACAAGGCCTAGTGTTCTTCATACCCTACGGCATCCCATCCTTAAGAAAGTACATCTGCTCTGATAAAACTTAAATTGTCTACAGCTTTCTATGGAAAATTTGTCTGGATTACATACCAGCTGCTTGGTTATCATTTGAAAGTATAGATGATAAAGAAATAATGAGAGAGAAAATGAGAATGAGAATGAGGAGAAGAAGGACCAGTGCAGTAAAAACTTTATATTCAACTAAATCTGGCAGGTGGTTGGTTGGTTAATTGAAAAAAATTAAGCAAGAAATAATAAATGATACCTCTATACTTGTCTTTATTATAATAACTTAAAAACTTACACATTAACTTCCATTACCAGTATTCTGATGGAGGGCAAGGACTTCTCTTTGAGTGGGAATCTACAGAATGACTATATGGTCTTTTTCAGTGAACTATGCCCATGATACATTTTCTAGGGTGTTCAGTTTCCATTTCTGTTTTTTTATTCTACTTGAATTGAGACGTTAAAGTTACTTGTGAAACACTCTGAAAGTAGTCCACATTTTGTTTCTTCCCAAATCTCTTCTCATTCATATCTAGGTACACAGCAATGTCTTTAGAGACTTGCCTTCATCAAGTCATTAACTTAAGCATTCCGCTTAGTTGCGATAGACACAACTGTCTTTCATTTGCATTCATATTACAAGAAGATTTTTTTTTTTTTTTTGAGATGGAGTCTTGCTCTTGTCACCCAGGCTGGAGTGCAATGGCACAATCTCGGCTCACTGCAACTTCCGCCTCCCGGGTTCAAGTGATTCTCCTGCCTTAGCCTCCAGAGTAGTTGGGATTACAGGCACCCACCACTGTGCCCGGCTAAAATTTTTGTATTTTTTTAGTAGAGACGGGGTTTCACCATTTTGGCCAGGCTGGTCTTGAACTCCTGACCTCGTGATCCGCCCACCTTGGTCTCCCAAAGTGCTGGGATTACAGGCGTGAGCCACCGTGCCCGGCCAGATGTTTTTTAAAAGATGTATTTTGGAATAATTCTAGATTTACAGAAAAGACATGAAGATAGTATAGAGAATTCCCATATACCCCACACCCCATTTCCCTGTTACTAATATCTTACATTTGTATGGTACATTTGTCATAATTAATGAGGCCGAATAGTGTGTTACTGTTAAAGTTCATACTTCATTCAGACATCCTGAGTTTGGTCTAATGTCCTTTCTCTGTTGGAGGGTCCCATTCAGAATACATTGAGTTATCCTGTTTCCTTAGGCTCCTCTTGGCTGTGATAGTTTCTCATGTTTTCCATGTTTGTGATGACTTCACAGTTTTGAGGAGCACTGATGGGGTATTTTATAGACTGTCCCTCAACTGGGATTTGTCTGATGCTTTCCTTGTATTTATATTAGGGTTATGTGTTTTGGGGAGGAAGACCACGTAGGTCAAGTATCATTCTCATCACATTATATCAAAGATTTATGGCCAGGCACAGTGGTGCGTGCCTGTAATCCCCCACTTTGGGAGGCTGAGGTGGGTGGATCACCTGAGGTCAGGAGTTCCAGACTGGTCTGACCAACATGGTGAAACCCCGTCTCTACTAAATACAAAAAATTAGCCAGGCGTGGTGGTGGCCGCCTGTAATCCCAGCTACCTGAGAGGCTGAGGCAGGAGAATTGCTTGAACCCAGGAGGCAGAGGTTGCAGTGAGCCAAGATTGTGCCATTGTACTCCAGCCTGGGCAACAAAAGCAAAACTACATCTCAAAAAAAAAAAGGATTTATAATATTAACGTGAATCATCATATTACCATTAATGTTAAGCATGATTGACTGGCTTATGTATTGTTCATAAGGTTTTTCCACTGCAATGTCACCCTTTTGTCCTCCTTTCCATCCTATATTCTTGGGAAGAAAGCCACTATGCACAGCCCACATTGAAGGAATGGGAAGTTATGTTTCACTTCCTTTGGGGGAAAGTACCTAAATTATTTGAATTCTTCTGCATGGGAGATTTGTCTCTTTATTCATTCATTCACATCAGTATGGGCTCAGATATTTATTTTATACTTGGGTTATAATCTAATATTTATTTATCTTGTTTCTCCAAATTTTTCAACTTTGGCTACTTGGAGCTCTCCAGTTGGCAGCTTCTATGATATAATCCCACGTCTCTCTGTCTCTCTCTCTCTCTGTCCCTCTGTATGGGTGTGTGTGTGTGTGTGTGTGTGTGTGTTTGTGTGTGTGTGTACTTTCTAACTTTCTGTCACTACAGGATGATCCAGGCTCATCCTCACATACTTCCTGTCCCAGTCCTGGAATAAGCCATTTCTCCAGGGAGCCCTGTTCTATTTTATTGGAAAACAGTATTGATCTGGGTACTAGATGTACTTATTGATACTGGGGTGTCTTTGCATCTAGGCATTCTCAGCTGAAAGAGCAAGGAAATATATGTGTATATGTCATTTGTATATACACATTATCTAGAAATATGTCTGTATGTCTGTAACTACCTGTATCAGCATTAAACTAAACATGAGTTCAAATTGATGTTTTCAAATCTAATCCATTACTACATGGATCATTCTAGCCTTTTCCCCTTGTTTACTGTAACTTTCCATTCCAACAGTGAGAAACTTAGCTTCTACCATTTGTCATCCATTTAGTTAACTGTTCAATTCCAATTGGCATGTACAGTCACCGTTGGTATCTGAGGGGGATTGGTTCTAGAACCTTCTGCTCCATAGAATTGCCTTTCTTTTATGCCTTTAACAACAATTAGTTGACCATATTTGTATGGGTCTTTTTCTTGAGCTGTTTTGTTCAATTAATATATGTGTCTATTTTGCTAATACCATGTTGTCTTGATAACTATTATTTTATAGTGAGCTTTGAAATAGCGTGATTTTTCCAACTTTGTTTTTCTTCTTCAGTATTGTGTTGGCTATTCCATTTTTGTTTATTGTTGTTGTTTTGCCTTTCATACAAATTTTAGAATCAGTTCTCTAGATCTGCAAAATATCTTGTTAGGATTTTGAATGGGTTTATGCTAGATCTGTAGATCAAGTTGTAAAGAATCAACATTTTAACAATATCCAATCTTCCAGTCTATGAACATGAAATATTATTCCACTTATTTAGATAGTCTTTGGTTTCTTTCATCAGATTTCTATAGGTTTTTGCATATAGATACTGTACATATTTTATTATATTTATACACACATAGTTTGTCTTATTTGGTGCTCTCGTGGAGGTTGTTTTTTTTTTTTTTAATTTTAAACTCCAATTGTTCCTTGCTGGCATATGAGAAAGCAGTTGACTTTTGTTTATTGACTTCGTATAGGGCAGCCTTGCTATGCTGACTTATTAGTTCCTGGACTGTTTGTTCTGAATCTTTATGTTTAGAGTAGTTTCTTTGTACCAAACTTATAGTTGGTAGTTGGTTCTTTTTTTAAAAATTGTTTTTGTTGTTGTTTCTTTTATTTTTTAATCTACTCTAACACTTTGTTTCTTAATTTGTGTATTTAGACCATTCACATTTAAATTGATTGTTGACATAGTTAAATTAATATCTATCATGTTTGTAACTATAATTTTGATGTTTCAAGAATGTTACATAAGTGGAATCATACAATATATAACTTTTGGGGATTGCCCTTTTCACTCACTTTTCTAAGATTTTTTTCACACAATATTATTCATCCAGGTTGTTGTGGAGATTGATAATTCATTACTTTTCATAGGTAGGTACTTTTACTTTTGCCGTAGGTAGTTCCATGCTAAATTTTTACGGAAAATGCCAGAGTGGCTATACCATTTAATATTTTCACCACGAATGCATGAGTGATTCATTTTCTCTGCATCCTTGTCAGCATTTTATATTCCCACTATTGTTTTATTTTAACTACTCCGGTGGATGTGTAATGATATCTCATTGTGATTTTAATTTACATTTTCATAAAGGTTAGTGATGTGGAATATTGTTTAGGTGCTTATTCTCCATTTGTATATATTCTTTGGTAAACTGGCTTCGTATAGTTTTTGTATGGTCTAGATTGGATTGTTTTGGTTTTTACTGTTTAATTTTGAGAACTCTTTATATACTCCATACTCTTGTTTTTTTTTTTTTTTTTTTTTTTTTTTTTTTTTTTTTTTTTTTTTTTTGAAATGGAGTCTCACTCTGTCACCCAGGCTGGAGTGCAGTGGTGTGATCTCGGCTCACTGCAACCTCTGCCTCCCAGGTTCAAGAGATTCTCCTGCCTCAGCCTCCTGAGTAGCTGGGACTACAGGTGCGTGCCACCATGCCTGGCTAATTTTTGTATTTTTAGTAGAGACAGCGTTTCACCATGTTGGCCAGGCTGGTCTCGTACTCCTGACCTCAGGTGATCCACCAGCCTCGGCCTCCCAAAGTGCTGGGATTACAGGCATGAGCCACCACGACCAGCCCTATATACTCTAGATTTGATTCCCTTGTTGGATATGTCATCTGCAAATATTTTCTCCCACTCTGTAGCTTGTCTTTTCCTTCTCTTAATAGGGTCTTTCATAGCACAAAAAGTTTTAATTTCAGTGAAGTCTAATTTATCAATAATTTCTTTTATTGATCATAATTTTGTGTGAAGTGCAAAAAACTCTTTGCCTGGTTCTAGACCCCAAGATTTTCTCCTGCTTTTTTTGTTTGTTTGTTTGTTTCCTAAACCATTTTTTTGTTTTTTGTTTTTGTTTTTGTTTTGTTTTGTTTTGTTTGAGACAGAGTCTCTTTCTGTCACCCAGGCTGGAGTGCAGTGGCAGGATCTCTGCTCACTGCAAGCTCCGCCTCCCAGGTTCATGGCATTCTCCTGCCTCAGCCTCCTGAGTAGCTGGGACTACAGGCGCCCGCCACCACGCCAGGCTATTTTTTTGTGTGTGTATTTTTAGTAGAGACGGGGTTTCACCGTGTTAGCCAGGATGGTCTTGATCTCCTGACCTCATGATCTGCCTGCCTCGCCCTCCCAAAGTACTGGGATTACAGGTGTGAGCCACCGCACCCAGCCTTTTTTTCCTAAAAGTTTTATACTTTTCATTTTATACTTAAGACTGTGATCTTTATTGAGCTAATATGAGTTATGAGACTTAGGTAAAGGGTTATTTGTTTTTCTTTTGTTTTTAATTGTTTTGCCTATTTATATCTAATTATTCTAGCACCATTTGTTGAAATGACTGTCTTTCCTTCCTCAAATTGCTTTTGCACCTTGGTCAAATCAGTTGCTCATGTTTGTGTGAGTATATTTCTGAGTGCTATATTTTATTCTATTGACCCATCTGTTTATGCCTCCACCAATACCAAGAAGTCTTGATTACTTTAGTTGTACTGAAAGAGTTGAAATTGGGTAGATGGATTCTTCCCACTTTATTTTTTCCCAACATTGTTTTGCTATTCTAGTTACCTTTGCCTTTCCTATAAATTTTAGGTTAATTTTTATTGCATCTTAAAAAAACATACTTGCTGAGATTTTAATAGGAATTGCTTTAAGCTTCTATATCAGTTTAGAGAGAATTGACATCTTTTCTATGTTGAGTCTTCCAATCTGTAACTATGGTAGCCATTTATTTATCTTTTGATTTCTTTCATTCGAGTTTTTTTAACTTTTAGCTTCTAAATTCTGCACAAGTTTTGTTAGATTTACAATTTATATGATCCTTTTTTGAGTGACTATGAATTGAATTGTATGTTTAATTTCAGAACGTATGGTTTTATTGCTAGCATATAGAGATACAATAGATTTTTGTAAGCCTGAATTTACTTACTAGTTTTGGGAGGGTTTTTTGTTTTTTGTTTTCTGGTTTTGTTGTTGTTGTTGTTGTTGTTGTTGTTGTTGTTGTTTTGTAGGTACCTTGAGATTTTCTATGTAGGTAACCAAGCCATCTGTAGGTAAAGATCATTTTATTTCTTCCTTTCTGATCTGCTTACATTTTACTTCCTTTTCCAGTCTTATTGCACTAACTAACACCTCCAGCACTACGTCAAATAAGAGTGGTGAGAGTAGATCCCTACTTTCTTCCAGACATTAGAAAGAAGGCATACAACTTTCACCACTAAGTATGAATAAGTTGTAGTTTTTTGTAGGTCTTTATCCAGTAGAGAAAGTTCTCCTTCTATTCCTATTTTTCTAAGCATTTTTACATAATGAAAGTTCCATTTTGTCAAATGCTTTTCCTATATTGGATGATGTGATTCTGTGATTTTTATTCTTTAGCCTGTTAATAGAGTGGATTACATTGATTGATTTTTGAAAATTAAACCAACCTTGCATCCCTGAAACAAAACCCATTTGGTTATGGTCCATAATTCTTCTGAAATGTTTATGAATGCTATTTGTTAATATCTTGTTAAGAATTTTGGTCTGTATCTCGAGAGATATTGAGCTATATTTTCATGTATGGGGGTTGTGGTCTTTTTTTTTTTTTTTTTGGAAGGAGTCTCACTCTGTCACCCAGGCTGTAGTCCAGTGGCGCGATCTCAGCTCATTACAAGCTCCGCCCCCCGGGTTCACACCTTTCTCCTGCCTTAGCCTCCTGAGTACAGCTAATTTTTTGTATTTTTAGTACAGATAGGGTTTCACCATGTTAGCCAGGATGGTCTAGATCTCCTGACCTGGTGATCTGCCCGCCTCAGCCTCCCAAAGTGCTGGGATTACAGGCATGAGCAATCACGCCGGGCCGGGATTTGTGGTCTTTTGTGTGTATTGTCTTTGTCCGGTTTTGCTATCAGGGTAATACTAGCTTCATAAAATGAATTGTAGTATCCCTTCCTCTCCTATTTTCTGGAGAGATTTTGTGGAATTGGCATTAATTCTTTAAACATTTGTTAGAATTCTCCAATTAAGCCATCTGGTCTGGGGAATATTTTGAGGGACTTTTTAAATTTATAAGTTAAATTTCCATGATAGTTGTAAGGATATTCAAATTAGCTATTTCATATTGGGTTTTCTGATAGCTGTGTTTTGGAAATGATCTGTATCTTCTAAATTGACAAATTTACTATTGTTCTGTTGTACTATGTGTTGTTGTTCATAGTATCCCCTTATTGCCCTTTCTACATGTGCAGTTTCCTTAGTGATACCTCCTGTTTCACTCCTGATATTATTAATTTGTGTTTTTCTTTTTCAGTCTTTCTAAGGATTTCTTAATTTTGTTTATCTTTTCAAAGAGCTCTTTGTTTCATTGATTTTCTTTATTTTTGTCTTATTTGTAATTTCATAGATTTCTGCTTTTATCTTTATTACTTTCTTTCTTCTCTTGCTTGGGATTTATTTTGCTCTTCTTTTTTGGGGGGCTTTTGAGGTGGGATGTTGTTATCAATTTGAGACTTTTCCTCTTTTCTAATGTATGCATTTAGTGCTATAAATTTCCTTCTGTGCACTGCTTTAGCTGTGCTCCACAAATTTTGAAGTGTTATACATTCATTTTCATTCAATTCAATGTATTTTTCTTATTCCCCTTAAGACTTCGTCTTTGATCCATGGATTATTTAGAAGTATGTATTTTCCAAGGGTTTGGATATTTTTGTGTTATCTTTCTATTATTCATTTCTAGGTTAATTTCTTTATGGTCAGAGTACACTGTATGATTTCATTTCCTTTCATTTTGTTGAGTTTTGTTTGTTTGTTTGTTTTGGTGTCTATGTGTTTGTGTGTGTGTAGCCTAGAATGTGGTCTATCTTTGTATCTGTCCATGAACACTTAAAAGGACTGTGCGTTCTCCTGTTCTTGGGTAGAGTATTCAATAAAAGTTGATCATATCTTGTTGCATTATAATGTTGTTGAGTTCTACTATATTTTTTTTTGTCTAATTATTCTATCAATTGTTGAGAGTGGTGTGTTGAAGTTTCCAATCATAATTGTGATTTGTCTGTTTTTTCTTTCAGTTCTATCAGTTCCTGCTTCACATATTTTGCACTTCTATTGTTTGTTATATACACATTTATGATTGTTGGATCTTGGTGGATTGATGCTTTTATCATTACATAATGTCTTTTCTGGTAATTGCTTTCTCTGAGGTTTATTTGATAATGATATCACTGCTCCTGTTTTTGGTTGATATTTGCATAATACATATTTTCTCATCCTTTTACTTTCAAACTGTTCATAACATTACATAGACAGTATATAGCTGAGTTATGGTTGTTATTCCATTCTGCCAATATTTGTCTTTAGTATATTTAGACCATTTCATTTAATGTAATTATTGATATGGTAGTGTTTATATTTTTGTTGTTGTTGTTATTGTTTTAACTTTGTTTTTTCTCTATCTTCTTTCTTGTTGCCATGGATTATTTGAACTACATTTTCCACTAGAACTCTCAGACATCTCCTGTATGATAATTCCAACATCTATATTATATTTGACTCTGATTCTGAGGCTTGCTGGCCCTTTAGTTCTTTAAACTACATTTTTTCTTGCCTTTTGCTATGCCCTTAATCTTTTGTTGAAAGTTGAACTTGTTGTATCAGGTAACAGGAACTGAGGTAAGAAAGCATTTGGTGTGAGAATTTATGTTACTCTAAGAGTTAGGCCATGTTTAATGTTGCTTTAGCTGTGGGTCTCAGAGGCTTCAGATTTTTCTAGTGTCCTTGTTTTTGTCTCATCTTGACTTTTGGTTTCCCTTAAAGCTTCTCCTCAGAAACGTTTTATGTCTTGTAGCTCTATTATCTGTGATCTAGTGTTATTATATTGAGTTCCTGTTGGTGTGCTGGTAAGGTGTGGGGTAGGGGGAGCATTGTATTAGCTTCCAATTAAATCTGTTTTTAACTGGGCCTGTGTCTCCGGGCTGTGACCTTCACAAATGTTTCCAAAGTGGTAAACTTTTTTTTTAATGCCCTCTACTTCCTTCCCTGGTTGTAGTAGTCTCAATCTATTTCCTTTAAGCCCTGTCACCGAATGACTATGTTTCTTCCTCCTTTCCTCTTTCTAGTGAGATAAACTGGAGTAAACTGGTGTGGAAGGAAGTTCTTTCTCCTACGTGGGATCGGCTCCTGTGCAGTGCTATGCTCTGGAGGATAAGCCTGTGTGTTTTGCATTGTTTTATCTTCCCCACCTCTTACCAGAGCTGTGAGGGGATGTTTCTTGATCTTCACCGTGAGAACCTAGTGGGGCTTCTGGAAGTAAAACCCCTGACAGTGTAGGCCCTTCCCTAAGACCGTGGTACCTGTGAGTTTCTTAATCTCATGCTAGGCCACCCTCAGCCTGTAGAACTTCATGAAAATTATCATTTAAATGTTCCTAGGAGTTCATGGCCGCAGCAACTTTTGCCCCACAGAAGCTAATCTCCATTGTGACTTTCTGGATGCGCCTGTCACTCCATAGTCCAGAGTGGCAGTGACCGCTGCAATATCAGTGATCTGATGGGTCGAGACGAGCCATCAGTTTTCTGTTTATCCAGCTTCTTCTTCTTGTAAAAATAACTTCCAAGCTTTTTACATGCCACAGCAGAAACCAAATATCTCTAGAGTCTTTCTTTCAAATCACAAGCCAGATTGTGTACCTTCTCTGCCCAAAACCCTGTAATGACTCACCACCTCATACAGAGTAAAAGTCAAACCCATGACACTGGCCCAGCACCAACTGGTCTCCGTTCCTACTCTGACCTCCTCTTCTGTTCTTCCTCATGCCCAACCCAGGTAGACTTGCAGTTCCTCCACTATGCCAGATGTGCTGCCACTGGAGACTCCACGCTCTGTTTCCTTTGTCTTTAAATGTTCCTCCCTTGATATCCACTGGACTCGATCCTTTTTCGAGCCTTTGCTCAGATCTCACCTTTTCAGTCAGGTTTGCCCTGACCACCCAGTTTCATATTGTAATTTTACCCTACTTCACCGTTCACCCCAGGTTTCCAGTCCTTTCACCCTTTTAAGTACTCACACTACTTTTTACCTTTTTGTCATAGCCGTCATCATCTTATAACATACTTTATAATTGTTTATTATATTATTGTATCTCCCACTATTATTAAGTTCCTTGAAGGAAAAGATCTTTGTCTCTTTTGGTTACTGATAGAACCCCAATTTGCAGAACACAGTCAGGCGCAGAGTAGATATGAAATGAAACTCTGGAATGTTGAATATTGCTCTCTTACAATGACTCTTCATTAGCGTATCCTAAGTCACTTACAGAGGCTGACTTGAACTCAGTGCTATTTGAGTCTGCACAGGCTCAGTAGTAAAGACTGGTTTGCAGAAGTTCCATGCAGCCACTGCATAGGCAAAACACATTTTCTGGGCTTTCAGGGATACATTTTCACTCTCAGCTGCCACCCAGGATGGTTCAGGGAAAGAATTTCACAAGCCTGCACTATGCCTGAAAACAAAGAACACACACACCTCTAGTGCATCTGTGTTCCCAGGAAGACCAGAAATGCCTCAGTGATGAGACCACTGCTGTATTTCTTTCTTTCCTACCTTACACAACATCTTACAAGAGGCAGGTTCATAATAATTACTCATCACATATTGACTGAATTCATTTGAGAGCTTCCGAGCTGGAAAACTGTTTTTTGAGAAATAAACTCTTAGCTTGGATGCAGGGGTTGGGTGGCATTTTATTATTCTAGAGCAATGCTGACTCATAGTGGTGGGGGAAGGGAGTACGGGGAGAAGCAAGGCTTTTAGACTGAGCCTATGAATTACTTAGAGTTCCTCCTCTGGCTTCTCAAGGTGTATGTTTTGATTTTCTTGGCTTCTTATGAATCTTGTTCAGCTGTCTAGCTGCTGCCTGCTGTCCTGTTCACAGTGGGGAGTTAGCACAGGGCCAGTAAAGCTGGCGGCTGCACTGTGAGTTTGTTGCTCTGTGCTGTCTAGTCATCAGAATCCCTCTTGCAAAACCAAGAAGAATAAACCACAATCTACTTCTAGCTGTAAATCTACCCTGGTGATGACAAGCTGATGTCACCCAACTGGCCATCTCACTGCATTGTGACCACAGCCTGTGGCTGCATTCTTAGTGTTGTATTGTGTAATTGCAGGAAAGTGCCTGCACAGACCCTACACATCCCTTAGTTAAAGATTTACAGCCTAACACATCCACTTTTTTGTCTTCTGCTCCCTAGGATGGCACCCACACACAAAGAGGATGATTTCCCTTAACTCAAACCATGCAAGTTACTGCAGTTCATCTCATGGGAGGGGCTGAAATACATGCTAGTAACTCCTCTGCCCTTCAGCCTTCAAAGTAAGAGTCAGCTTTTTCTCCCCATTTGGGACATCAAGCCTAGCATGCAAGACCTAAAATATTTTTCTTCATTTTTGCTTAATTCTCATGTCAAAGTATACTATAATAAATATGTGAACTTGGTTATATTGTTCAAAGATCTACACAGGCACATCTATCCCTGCTGATACATCAAAGCAGTATTTACGAACGCCCATCTTTTTAAAAAGCTTGCAGCATTCTCTGCTGAAGGAGCCTGCTTACTGGTTAAATGTTGCAGTCCCTCTGGGCAGTGATGTGCCTTCATTAATAGAGAGAATTGAAGAGCCAGGGCTGGTAAATCTTCTAAGGAGCAGGGAAGTAAGGTGTGCTTAAGGCACAAAGGCTACTTGAGTGGCTTCAGGAATTCAAGGCAGGTGACAACTCTAGACTCACTTGCTGAAAGAATTTTGAAAACCTTCCTCATTTAATACCTAGGAGTGCCCTCTGAAAGGCCCTCCTTAAAATGCTTCCAGAATAGAGAACTCAATCTGGTGAAGAGCCAGGGAAGCCTTTTCCTTGCAAGGCTGACCACTGGCATCTGCCTTCCTGTGCTGGCTGTAGGCATCTTGTTTATAGGATGTACATTTAGAACCTGCAGATTTCGATTCTGTACCAGGTGCTCACATTTAGGACAAGATCTTCAAGGTCACAGATTTTCCCATTCTTTCTTTCCTTGAACTAGCAGTTTTGGAAGTACTTTGAGTGGTCCAAACCATGGTGTTTCTACCTTAGGTGAAGAAGGGCTATGAATGAGACTGAGATGGTTACTATAAAATTTGAAACATCCAGGGAGGAAGAGAGGATAAATACCTGTCTTATCAGAAAGAGCAGTGAAAATTGCAAAGATCTGGCATGTAAATGAGAATCATGAAGTAATAGGAAAAATTCCATTGAACCCAAGCTCCTATAGCCTATACGCTTGATGAACTGGAACAACACCTGAGGCCTTCAGTCACTTGTTTCACTTTCTGAAAAGCATTTACTGAAATACCTACTATGATCCTACAAATCTTCTAGAAGATAAAAGTAAAACTGTAAATAATACCAGTGTCTGCTGCCAATGACAGTGCATTCTAATGGAGGATGCAGGAGAGATAGACATATAAAAAATAACTTGGGGCTGGGTGTGGTGGCTCACGCTTGTAACCCCAGCACTTTGGGAGGCGAGGTGGGCAGATTGCATGAGCTCAGGCATTTGAGACCAGCCTGGACAACATAGGGAGACCCCATCTCTACAAAAAATTCAAAAATTAGCTAAGTGTGGTGGTGCTACTTGGGAGGCTGAAGTGGGATGATCGCTTAAGCCTGGGAGGTTGAGGCTGCAGTGAGCCATGATTATGCCACTTCACTCCAGCCTGGACAACAGGGCAAGACTCTGTCTCGAAAAATAAATGAATAATTTTGAAACAATCTCATAAGCGCAATCAGTAAAATAACCTGTATTTATGAGTACGTATAATATTCTGGTTCTTGAGCTAAAAAGGTACATGGATGACCTTGTTCAATCTTCACCATAAATTGCTGAGGTAGGTAGGCACCAGTCTGCTCTGCAGATGAGAAAACTGAGGCTCAGTGGACTGAAACCCATCTCACAACTAAACAGAGGCAGACCTAGCATCAGAACCCGGGTCTGTCTGACTCCAACACCCATTCTTGCTGTCAAGATTCTGTACGACTTTCCGTGTGATAAAAAATGATATGCCAAATATTTTAAGAGTCTCTAGAAGGAGACAAGTGATCAGGGCAGTGGAGAGAAGGATAACAGGATAATCTTTGAGGGGATGTCACTTTGAACTACTTCTTTATTCCATTTTATTTCTTCTACTGACATATTATTTGTGCCGTTTAAATTCACTTATATTAGGAATATAAAAGTTAATTCATCAGTATCTGCCTTTAAAGGTATAAGTGGTGTTGTTGCACTACACAGAAAGTGGTATATTATTTAAACGATATAAATTTAAATATATATTAAATTTAAATAATATTACATTTAAATGATATTATACCACTTTATATGTAGTGTAAGGAACTTTAACATTATTTCTCCTTCCTATCCTTTGTGCTATTATTGTCATATATTTATTTTTACATATGCTAAGAACACACAATCCATTGTTTACTATTCTTGCTTTAGAGCAAAATTGCTCTTTTAGAGCAATTAAAAATTTCTAAACATGATTTTAATTTATTTCATTCCCAATGCTCTATATCTTTGTATAGATCCAAGTTTCTGACCTGAAGTTTTCTTCTGCCTGAAGAACTTTCTTGAACAGCTCTTGAGTGTAGGTCTATTGGCAAGACATTTTGTCAGTTTTGTTTGCATGAGAAAGTATTTCTCTTACATTTTTGAAAGATATTTTTGCTGGGAATAGAATTATATGTTGATAGTTCCACAAGATGGCAGTTCTCCCAACCATCTTAGCACTTTATAGATGTCCCTCTATGACCTGCTGGCTTGCATGGTTTCTGAGGAGTCTTCTGCAAGGCTTACCTTTGTTCTTCTCTGTGGAATGTGTCTTTTTTCTGGCTGCCTTCAAGATTTTCTTTTTGTCGTTTGTTTTCAGCAGTTTGAATATATATCTTTTGTTTCCAGCAGTTGTTGCATGTGGTTTTTGTTGTTTGTTTATTTATTCATTTGTTCATTTGTATATTTATGCTCCTTGATACTATCTGATCTTCCTTTTTGAGACAGGGTCTCCCTCTGTCGCCCAGGCTGGAGTGCAGTGGCACCATCTCAGCTCACTGTGACCTGTGCCTCCTGGGTTCAAGTGATTCTCCCGCCTCAGTCTCCTGAGTAGTTGGGATTACAGACGTGTGCCACCACAGCCCGGCTAATTTTTATATTTTTAGTAGAGATGGGGTTTCTCCCAACCTCAGGTGATTTGCCCGCCTAGGCCTCCCAAAGATCTGGGATTACAGGCGTGAGCCACTGCGCCCTGCCTGATCTTCTGAATCTGTAGTTTGGTGTCTGTCATTTTGGAAATTTCTTGGCTATTATTTATTCAAATATTTCTTTCGTTATGCCCTCTTCCTCTTCTCTTTCTGAGGTTTGAAACGTGCCTACGTTAGACAATTTGGTATTGCTCTGAAGGTTTTGGATACTCAGTAGCGTTTGCAGTTTTGAACTCAGTTATATTTTTGTGTGTCAGTGTGGGCCATTGCTGCTGACCTGTCTTCATGTTCACTGATTATTTCCTCGACTGTGTCCAGTGTGATGAACCTGTGGAAAGAAAGCCTTCTATATCTGTGACTGTGTTTTTCACTTCTATCATTTCCACTTGACTTTTTATTTTATAGCTTCCATCTCTCTGCGGAGATTACCCATTCAATCTTTCATCCTGCATTGTTTTCCGGTACCGCCCTTAGCATATTAATCACAGTTCTTTTAAATCCCCTATCAGCGAGTTCCACTATATGTGTCATCTCTGAGTCTTACTTTGATTATGGCTTTATCTTCTAGGAGTGAATTTTCTTTCTTGCCCTTTTATGTGCCTCATAATTTTTGGTTGACAGCTGGATGTTTTGTGGAGGCCCATAGAGACTGAGGTAAATAGTTTTTATGCCTGAAAATGTGCATACATTTCCTTTGCTAGACTTCTGATATGGGGGGAGGAGTTGAATGAACCTAGTTGGCGAGTGGGACAGTGTTGAGCTTCATTGTTGCTGTGGTTATCCTCAGGGCATCATGGATCCTGAATTCCTGGAGGGATAACTTGTGTTCAGGTTGGAGAGTGAGGCAGGGTTGCCAGAGTGAAGTCTGCTGGGTCCCCAGCTTTCAGGCTGCACCTCAGAGTGGCTGCATGCTCTTATACCTTTCCTGTCCCTCTCCCATTGGTATATGTTTTACTCTTTACTTGAAACTTGTTACCTTGGTGGCAGGGCGTGGGACACAGAGGACATTCTGATTAATTTTCTAATGAAACCCCTTGGTCTCAGGGATGTGTCCTGAGCTTTCCTCGCTCTCCCCCATCTGTAATCCTGGGCCCAGCAGGTGTTCCT
The DNA here is from genome assembly GCF_009828535.3 of Hylobates moloch. Classification (NCBI taxonomy): domain Eukaryota; kingdom Metazoa; phylum Chordata; class Mammalia; order Primates; family Hylobatidae; genus Hylobates; species Hylobates moloch. The sequence goes on along the minus strand of NW_026652293.1, from coordinate 65,705,425 downwards.
GCCCCTTCCTCAGAAGGAGAGTTTCTCGTTTTTAAACATTCCCTTCCCCACCAGCTGCAGTGAGTTTTCATCAGTGCCCTAAAGACAACAACATTTATTGACCTTTCCTCCACAGATTACACTTTTTATTCCACTGGAGAGTTGGGGGAAGGGCCTGGCAGAGCCACATGCTCCTGTGCATGTCTGCCGTTTCTCCCTTCAGGTCTGCACCACATCAGACATGTTCTTAGGGTGCTCACCAGTCTTTTCTGTGAACACCCTATAGAATTCTGAGAAAAGGAGCCGACAATTTCTATGGCTCCCTGAGGCTTTACACTGTCCCACCAGCCCACACTTGGCTATGTTCACCAACTCATTAACTCCATTGGCCAAAATTTTCCCACCAGCTTTGGTTGCATCTGCCCCAGGTGAGTGAGTGCTTATTGTCTCTTTTCTCCCTGAAGGTATCTTTCTCTCCTTAGATTTTGGACTAGGTGTGGTACAGGAAAGGATTCCCAATCCAGACCCCAAAAGAGGGTTCTCGGATCTTGCGCAAGAAAGAATTTAGGGTGAGTTTCAGTAGAAAGTGAAAGCAAGTTTATTAAGAAAGTAAAGGAATAAAAGAATGGCTACTCCACAGACAGCGCAGCCCAGAATGCAGCTAGAGGCCCATTTCTATGGTTATTTCTTGAGTATATGCTAAACAAGGGGTGGATTACTCATGCCTCCCCTTTTTAGACCATATAAGGTAACTTCCTAATGTTGCCATGGCATTTGTAAACTGTCATGGCGCTGCTGGGAGTGTAGCAGTGAGGACTACAGAGGTCACGCTCATCGCCATCTTGGTTTTGGTGGGTTTTGGCCTGCCTCTTTACCTCAGCTTGTTTTATCAGCAGGGTCTTTATGACCTGTAATTTGTGCCAACTTCCTATCTCATCCTGTGACTTAGAATGCCTTAAGTGTCTGGGAATGTGGCCCAGTAGGTTTCAGCCTCATTTTACTCAGCTCCTATTCAAGATGCAGTTGTTGTGGTTCACGTGCCTCTGAGAGCTGTCTGCTCTACAACTCAGTTCTGTAATGAGATTTTTAGAAAAGTCATGTATTTAAAGTTTGTGGGGTTTTTTTTTTCATTGTAAGGGTGGAAGAAACATGCTTTACAGCTTTGTATATCCCAGAGAAGAAACCAGAAGCCTTTTGAAGTATTTTAATTTTACATGAAATTTGGATAAATTTGGTATATTAGAGGTTTTTGTTGGCAAATGTCAAAAACACAACTCAAAATTGAAACTATATTGCTTCACATAGCTGGAATGTCCAAGTGTGGATCGTGATTGAGACATAGCCTTACCCAGGACAAACAATGTTAGCAGGGCTTTTTTTTTTTTTTTTTTCATTTGAGTCAGGGTCTCACTGTGTCAGCGTCACCCAGGCTGGAATGGAGTGGCTTGATCACAGCTCACTGCAGCCTGGATCTCCAGGGCTCAAGTGATTCTTCCTCAGTCTTCTGAATAGCTGAGACTACAAACTGCACCCAACCTTGTTAATTCAAGTCACAAAAAAAGGCTGTGCGTGTTTGTGTGTGTGTGTGTGTGTATAGTACATGTTCATGTGTAGAAAATGCAGGAAGGATAACTCCTCAAATAGTCATTAACTATGACTGGTACTGGAAGTTAGGTCAGAGTAAAGCAGGTAACAGAAACTTTCGCTGTATACTTTGTGTAATTCTGTACTTTTTTTTTAAGTTAACTCGTATTATTATATTTTGTTTTAAATAGCATAAAGCATAAATGTGGAAAGTTTCAGTGTTTACAGGAGAAAGCTTCAGTTATATGGAAAAATCACTACATGAACCATCTTATTCCTATATGTACTAGATTGATGAAGTGTTATTACAAATAGAAAAACCTCAGGACAGTGTGTAAGTTAGATATCCAGAGAGGTATGCAGGAGATTAGAGGGACAGGAGGGCATTACAAAAAGTTGCCTTATAGCTCATACATTAACATTGTTTATCTTGCTGAAGTACCATGTGGGTAAAAGCCAGCAGCATGTATCCTGATAGGAGGTGAATGAACTTGGCTGTCATACCCATTTCCCAAGGGCAGGATTCGCTACACACAAGATTATAAGACCTTTAAGAGGGAGGAAGCCTGTAATCCCTGCACTTTGGGAGGCCAAGGCGGGCGAATCACGTGGTAAGGAGATCGAGACCATCCTGACTAACATGGTGAAACCCCATCTCTACTAAAAACACAAAAAGCCGGGTGTGGTGGCACATGCCTGCAGTCCCAGCTACTCAAGAGGCTGAGGCAGGAGAATTGCTTGAACCTGGGAGGCAGAGGTTGCAGTGAGCCAAGATTGCATCACTGCACTCCAGACTGGGTGACAGAGCAAGATTCCATCTCAAAAAAAAAAAAAAAAAGAGGGAGGAGAGGAAGCCCCCAAAAGCAGAATCCAGGAAGCTGCTTCTTCTCCACAAGGAAGAGAGAGCTAAATAGAATACAACTCAAAGATGGAGAAGCTGTTTCATATATGGCAGAGTTAGAGGAAGGCTAACATGGAATTAAAGACGCAGGAAATTGAAAAGGAAGACAGAATGTGTGCATAAACTGTGTTATTTCTACCACTTCACTCCAAGGTGAAATAAGCAGGTTACTTAGAGAACAAAACCATCTCTCCCTCGTCAGTCACTTTCATTATCTCCTGTTTCTTCCTTATTGAAGTCCACCCTTGCTTCCTTCCTCAATGGCCCACTTCCCAATACATCCTTAACCTAAAGCTCCATACCCCAACACATGCAGAAACACATACCTTTTTTTCCTCCAGTGCTTTGAAAATTGAATACTGTGTTTCTAGCCCTGTAGTGCAATGTTTTGCAGTATGTGGTCCCCAGACTGGCAGCATCAGCATCACCTGGCTTTTATCCAAAAGTCAGGTGATAACAAATGCTGGTGAGGATGTGGAGAAATAAGAACCCTCTTGCATTATTGGTGGGAACGTTAATTAGTAAACCACTATGGAGAACAGTTTGGAAGTTCCTCAAAAAACTAAAAATAGAGTTTCCATATGATCCAGCAATCCCACTGCTGGCTATATGCCCCCAAAGAAGGGAAATCAGTATATTGAAGAGATATATGCACTCCTATGTTTGTTGCAGCACTATTCACAATAGTCAAGATTTGGAAGCAACTGAGGTGTCCATCAGTAGGTAAATGGATTTTTAAAAATGTGGTACTTATACACAATGGAGTACTGTTCAGCCATAAAAAAGAATTCTATCATTTGCAACAACATGGATGGAAATGGAGGTCATTATGTTAAATAAAAAAAGCTGGGCACAGAAAGACAACCATATATTCTCATCTATTTGTGGGATGTAAAAATCAAAACAATTGAACTCTTAAGAGTATAGAAGGATGGTTACCAGAGGCTGGGTTGGGGGTAATAAGGGCACATTGGGAGGAGGTGGTGATGGTTAATGGGTATAAAAAATAGAAAAAGTGAATAATACCTTCTGTTTGATAGCATAACAAGGAGACTATAGTCAATAATAAATTAATTGTACATTTGAAAGGAACTAAAAGAATATAACTGGATTATTTATAACACAAAGGATAAATGCTTGAGGGAATAGATACCCAATTTTCCATGATGTGATTATTACATATTGCATGCCTATACCAAAATATCTCATGTATCCCATAAATATATACACCTACCATGCACTCACAAAAATTAAAAACTTAAAAACATTATACATGATGCTGGAAAAACTGGATATGTATATTCAGAGGGATTAAACATCTAGTTTCATCCTATCTCTCACCATACACAAAACTCAAATCAAAGTGGATTAAAGACTTAAATAATATAAGACCTGAAACTACGAAACAATTAATACTGGAAGAAAACACTGGGGAAATGCTTCAGGACATCGGACTGGGCAAAGATTTATTGAGTAAGCCCTCAAAGGCACAGACAACCAAGGCCAAAATTGAGAAATGGGATTATATCAAGCTAAAAAGCTTCTGCACAACAAAGGAAAGAATAAACAAAGTGAAGAGACAACCCACAAAATGGGAGATAAATATTTACAAAATATTCAACTCACAAGGGATTAATAACCAGAATACATAAGAACTCAAGGCCGGGTGCGGTGGCTCACGCTTGTAATCCCAGCACTTTGGGAGGCCGAGGCAGGCGGATCACGAGGTCAGGAGATCGAGACCACGGTGAAACTCCGTCTCTACTAAAAATACAAAAAAATTAGCCGGGCGTGGTGGCGGGCGCCTGTAGTCCCAGCTACTCGGAGAGGCTGAGGCAGGAGAATTGCTTGAACCCAGGAGGCGGAGCTTGCAGTGAGCCGAGATTGCGCCACTGCACTCCAGCCTGGGCGACAGAGCGAGACTCCCTCTCAAAAAAAAAAAAAGAACTCAAACAACTAAATAGCAAAAAAAATTAATAACAATTTAAAAATGGGCAAAAGTTCTGAATAGACATTTCTCAAAAAGAAGACGTACAAATGGGCAGCAAGTATATGAAAAAGTGCTCAGCATCACTAATCATCAGAGAAGTGAAACTCAAAACCACAATAAGATATCATCTCACCCCAGTTAAAATGGCTGTTATCAGAATGTTACAAAGGCTAGCAAGTAAGGGAAACACTTATACCCTGTTGGTAGGAATGTGAATGAATACAGTCACTATGGAAAACAGTAGGCAGGGTCCTCAAAAAGCTAAAACTAGAATTGAAATGTGATCTGGCAATCCCAAGGCTGGCTATCTATCCAAAAGAAAAGAAATCGCCATATTAAAAAGATATCTGTTCTCCCATGTTTATGATAGCACTATTCACAACAGCCAAAATATGGAATCAACCTCAGTCCCCATCAGCAGATGAATGGATAAAGAAACCGTGTATAGATACACAATGGAATTTATTCAACCATAAAACAGAATAAAATCCTGTCAATTTGCAACAACACGATTGGAACTGGAGGACATTATGTTAAGTGAGACAAACCAGGCACAGAAAGACAAATGTTGTATGTTGTCACTCGTGGGAGCCAAAAAAAAAAAAAATGAATCTCTTGCATTTACTCCTGTGAGGAAGTTTTATCATCCTCCACTACCTTTTATGTTAATTTCTTGTTTTTAAATTTTCACCTTACTGGAATAGTTTAAATTTAAATCCCACTGCCCTGTATTATGAAGACTTGAGGTTTTGGTGTATCGTGGATGACAGATTTTTATCTACTCTACAGCAGGCAGAAGGAAAACTCTTTTTGCTTTTTCCCAGCACTGGTAAATGAAGTTTTTTATAATTTGCTCTTTATGGACATGGAACCCATTCAAGTATGCTAAAACCCAATTCCTCAGCTCCTAAGACCTATATCCATGTCTGTGTTCCCTTTGGGTCGGCATGGTGTCAGTTCAGACTTAACCATTCTTATTTCAAATTACCTCTTTGCTTCTGACTGTTACAGGGGCCGGGGGAGTGCCCCCTTTTTTGAGTTAACTATTTATTTTTTTCTTACAACTTTTTTGATTATCTTATTTTTATAATGGATGGTATCCTTTATGCATTATCATGCTCCATGAAGCCTATCAATATTTTGCAAAGTCTGATGGATGCTATTTAATGGGCTCCCAACACACATTGTCTACTGAGGTAGAATCTGCTTCTGGCCTGAGAGTCACTCTTGTAATGAGTTATAACCATTGTCTGAATATGTTTTTTACTTTACAAAATTCTATCTCATATTGTCAGCTACTATTTGGAAATATTTAATATCCCCAAATTGAATGATCATATTTTCTGTTAACAACTTGTTATTCTGAAAGAGTGGTGCTTCCCCTCCCCCAGAAATGGTGCCCTACATTTGAGATGTCACTAGCTTTACTTTTCTATTCCTTCCTGAACATTTTTCTACTCCCCATATCACCACCTATTCCTCAAAACATCTGATGGTTTTCCACAATTCCTTTGTTCCCGGCTTTTAATCCCTCAGCTGGGCTCCCTCCTGAATTCATTAACGTGGTTCCCTGTGAACCTCCAAATTTCTTCTCATCTCGTCTGCTGCTTTCCAAGCACTCGAGAGCCTCAGCTTCTTCCTGTTCTCTCACTGTGAACTCCGTGCATCTTTAACTCAGCAGCCAGTTTCTGCGATGCCATTCAGCCTTGTATACCCGTTTAAGTTCAAATATTGATAATTCCAAATTTGGGGTGAAGTTAACGAAGATGAGAAAGAACTAACTGAATACAACAAAATGCAAAAAAATGGCATATGATAGAATGAATCTGGGAGATTAGTAAGGATGGAGCAATAGGCGAAAAGGTGATGAGTGGGATTTGGAGAGAAAATTGCACTTTAATCAAATGGATGTATAGCTTCCTAAGACAACGCCCAAATATAAGAAAATTCTGTAAGTAGCCAGTTATTTCATTGAGGGAAGGACAGTGTGTGTGGGAGGGGTGTCTCCAGAGTGAAGATAGCATATGCCTTATTGCAAGTGTATTAGCAAAGAAAAGTTTTGGGGTCACCTTTATTTGGAGACATTTCTCTCAAGCTGGTTTGTGTATTTACTATCTATAGCAGAGATATAACAGCACGTCTAGGTCTAATTGAAAAGATATTTCCAAAACAGGTCATTTGAAATGAGAGTATTTACGGTGGCTTTCCTTGGGAAAACAGCCATAATTCCTCCATTGTGATCTTCTTTCTTTTTTTTTTTTTTTTTTTGAGACGGAGTCTCTCTCTGTCACCCAGGCTGGAGTGCAGTGGCACGATCTCAGCTCACTGAAACCTCTGCGTCCCAGGTTCAAGTGATCCTCCTGCCTCAGCCTCCTGAGTAGCTGGGATGGGATTATAGGTGCGAGCCACCACGCTCGGCTAATTTTTGTATTTTTAGTAGAGACAGGGTTTTACCACGTTGACCAGGCTGTTCTGGAACTCCTGACCTCTGGTGATCTGCCTGCCACGGCCTCCCAAAGTGCTGGGATTACAGGCGTGAGCCCCCGTGCCCAGCCCTCATTGTGATTTTCTTTACTCTTTTCCTAGTGTTTTAAGTGGGAAAAAACCCAAATGGTTTTGTTTTCTCTTATATTCCAGTAACTTGTAAAGTTTATTATGCATTTTAATAGGGCTGAGATTTAAGATCTTGGAAGTAGAATGTTAGGAGTGAGATAAGCTTCATAAAAACAAAGACCTCAAACTGTCTAAGGAGATGCAAGTTCATAGCTAATCTAAATGAGATTTCTATTTAAAGTACTTCAATACAATATTATAATGCTCGTGGCCATGCTTACTGGAAAGGTGTTGGTGTGGCTGTTTCCATGAAGTCTTATCTTAAATGTTTCATTATTTTATACACAATGGCCAATGTGGTGCAGGAGGCCCCTCTTCATATACTTTTCTCATTGATGATCAATATTTAGGTTTTCTTTTGTGCTTAGAAATTGCTGTTTTGATACACACTCATTTTAAATTATTTTACCTGATTTTACCCTTAAAGAGTAGGGCAAAGTGTAAAGGGAAAATATGAAGTTGAGTCTTTTTAAACCTGGATCATGTCTCTCCACACTGTAAGAATAAAATACATGACCCAAATCAATCTTTTTGGAGTTGTACATTCAAGAAGCACAAGTAAGCCAGCAGTCGGCTGTTTTGAGATCCCTCGAGTGTCATCAGGCTTTTTGGGTAGTATCATATTTTATTAATTAGGTTTTTTTACTGAAAAGGATGTTTCAGGGCAAATCAGGTCCTTTTTTACTGTGTACCTGAAAGAACGTGGCTGCAGCCATAATCTGTCTGAATCGTGGCTGCTGCTATAGTGTGTGACGTTCATGCTTGTGATCCTGCCCCTCTGCTGTCAGCAGGAAATCTTGGATAAAGGGGACCTTTCCGTAGCTGCTGCGTGTCAGGCAGGTTCTTCCTATTGCTGTAGTTCACAGAAGGCCCATGGCCTCAAGGAGGCATGGTAAAGTGGGGTGAAAGAAATATCACTGGGTGGAGAATCAGGAACTTTGATCTCTGGTTTCAGATGGGCCAATAACTTGCTGTCTGACCTAAGCAATCCACTTAACCTCTCTGAGCCTGGTTTCCTTCTCTAAAAAATGAGAGGACCTGGACTTGGTAAGTTTCAGTTTGGGGAGGAAGAGGGCTCTAAAATTACTAGGTTGTGAATAAGATATCCGCTTGTCCTAACATTTATCAAACTCTTTTGTAACATTTATGTTTGCCAGGCACTGTTCCAAGTCTTTAACAAAGATGAAGCCATTTCATTCTCAGATGACACTTTGAGGGGGTACTATTATCATCTCCATTTTATAGATCCAGAAATGTATGACCAGAGGTAGAGCTGGGATTCAAACTCAGGCAGCGTGCCCTCAAGCCCATGCTTTTAAATATTGGCATGCGTTAGCATCTGACTCATCTAGAACACATCCTTTTTCTGGTGGGCTTCACAGAGGAGCATTAAAATTACTGTGATGTGGAGGAATCATTACTACATAAAGAAATGACATTCAGGATATCTGGCTTCTTCAATGATTGAGAACAGTGGAGTCTATTTTGTGAGCTTCATGTTGAAAAGCTTTACAAAGCATGTATTTTATTCTTCACAAAGTTCATGAAAAAAAAAGGCATAGAGAGTCATAGGAAAAGAACAAGGATACCTGGAGCTTTGGCTGCAATTAGAGCAGGAGGGTGCTTATATCTGGAATCCTTAGATGTCTGATTACTGGTTTTGCTTATGTGTAAATACAAGTTGCTGTGCTAAGCAGAAAATAATTGTAATGGATTCATTTAATCATAACGCAGCAAAGTTTAACTTGTTAGAGCTTCAAACTTGCAGATGAAGCTTTCCCTGGGGCAGCCAGTGTGATTGTAGTTGCTGTAGCTGACCTACTTATCAGCTTTTTCAAAAGGTGGCTTAAATGCCTCCCAGGATACAGGAACACACAGAAAACCTAACAGGAGTAACTTTCCATAACTCATGATTCATTTTTAGGGCATTTGGGGGCCATACATCATATGAGGTAATCTTGTTCATGCTTGCAGTTTTCACCTAGACATGAGTCACAAGATTAATTCTTAATAACTCAACTAAGAATTCTTAATAGGGGGGTGACCAGCAGATTTCAAATCCAGAGGTATTTTTTTCTGATAGAGTTTGGTTAGGTACACATGAGCAAGAGAGCCCACCACCACTTTTCAGGGCTTTTGCCCTGGTTGGTAACCCAGAAGTCATGTCTTCTCTTGGGCACTTGATGTGTTCCCCTTCCAGTTGGGTTAATGGTGGAGATAAAAGGAAATGATACTGGATTTTAATGCAAATCGTATCTCTTCACAGAATTGAGTCAAGAGTTTGAAGTTGTGTTAGAACTATCCATTTCTTGATCTGTAGAAGTCACCTAATGACTGGTAAAAAAGCAAGATGGTAGGGAAATGACTGTATTTTATGTAAACTTGTAAGACTGGACCTCAGGTTGACAGAGTGACAGGCTGCTCTTTCAATTGACAAACTCTCAAAGGCACTGGGGGCTGTGGAGTCCCATCTAGAATGGATTCAGGAGGCTGAAATCAACCCCAGGATTAAAACCAAAGTGACCTTTCTGAAAGATCTTGGAAACCGATCGAGATCAATCCTCTATGGTTGATACAAGTGAGTAAGAGTGAAGAAAGTGAAAAGTTATGAGCAAAAAACAAACTCCTCTTTTCCTTTCCTGGAACTGATATTTCCTTATAGTTCCCCAAGCCTGATCACATCATCTAGTTTTCCTCTTTCATTTTTCATTTCCTTGCTTTTTTTAATCCTCCTTTTATCTTCTCTGTTTCCCCTATTTTTTTTCTTTCCCTCTCACCGTCTGCCACCCTCCCTATCATTCTTCCATTCTCTTCTATCTAAAATTCTTCAGCTTTCACCTAAAACTCAGTGCTAGGTTTGTAACTAGAGTCTCTGGTAGACATGATTTTAGGCCAGGGGTTCTATAAATAACCAGATGCCTGTGACTTCTTAAGGATTCTCTCTGCTGTGCCTTTGAGAGACCTTTTATTCTTGGTTCATATACTATGGCCTATCCAATAATGTTTTATTCTACTTTAAAGTTTTTCTCCTAAACCAGAATATTTATGAGAATCAGTAGAGACCAGAAAAGTGAGGCAGAGATTTGGAGAGGATTCAAATTAACCTCCTTTTGCCTCATTACATTTCATGGAACAAATCAGGGTCACCTCATCTTTGGGTTCCAAAATCACCAGGTTAGCTTTTCACGGAAGGGCTCAGTTATCTTGGTTCCTTGAATCCTTTCTTAATGGCCCCATTGCCCAACCCTTGCCCTGTTTTCATTGTGACCTTCTGTTTTATATAATGGCTATTGAGCCTAATTAAAAATTGTATTTTTTCTTCTCATTTCACATCATGGCCTTGGTGAATGTATTTTATTGTCTCAAATGCTAGTCAGTCTAGGAACAAACATGGCATGCTATTTGAAGTCTTCATTATGGAAGAAGATCAGATGTGGATTTGGGGAAGAGAAATCCTGGTGGGATACTGACTGACCGCATCTAGAAGTGACAGCAGCAGAATTTTGCATCTGGGATTCATTAGTCACTTCTTACCACAATGCAGAGATCTAAAGCCAGAGTAGTCCATCCTTCTCTATCCTTCCCTACACAGTTATCATCTCCATCTCCAATCAAACCACTGAACAGTTCACCCTATGTGAGGTCTCTCTTCTGTATTTTCCATATCTTCCCAAAACTCGATTTTTCCTTGTGCTGGCTTGTCTGGCCAATGCAATAGCTTCATATCCTGTCTTAGCTTTCTAAAGTACTTTGTAACTTGCATTTCAATGGTATGGAGCTATTTTCTCCAGTAGGAGCAGCTGAAGAGGTAAAATGAAATTAACACACAAAAACCTCCACAATGTCAAATGATGATAGGTTTCTGTATGTACTCCCTCCAAAAGATCCAATATGAAGGAGGAAAGACCAAGCTGTGATTGTTCTTCTGAGAAAGGCAGAGAGATACACCATATATATAGGTTGAGATAATAAATCTGCTGAGATTAACCATGCAAAATTTCTTCTGATCAGCCTGTCGCTGTTTCAAAATATCATTAAATGGCTGCATTCCACATGAGATGCAGGAAGATAAGAGTAAGAGGGCAGACAGTAGTTTCACTGCCCCTTCCTAACCTTGACAAATGTCCTTTAAGTGACCTTGATGCAGTTACCACTGTTGTCATTGTCCTCTCTGATGAATTTTTTTTCTTTTACTTTCAGCTCGGGGACCTGCTTCACAAGTTACAGTTCGTCCTGACATATGTGGCTCCTTGGCAGATGGCTTGGGGTTCCTCGTTTCACGTGTTTGCTCAGCTCTTTGCCATTCCTCGTATCCTTTCTGCTTCTATTTTCACCCTCCAGCTGAGATTCACATTTTACGGAAGCAAGCTTTTCATTGACCCCTGGCAATAAAAAGGTTTTAAAGTCTTTAAGATTACATTTTAATGGGGACATGAAGAGGCACTTTGGATCCCTTTAGGCCACTTAGCCTTAAAAGATATTTCTTAATTTTGAACTCTTCCTGCTTCTTAATGCATATTCAGGAGTTACTTTTATTTTTTCTGGTCCTTCCATTTCCCATGCCCAGATCTGCATTAAGGTACCCTGTCTTTTAAATGGAAAGTTACTGCTCAAATGATTGGTCGCCTTGTGCAAAATAGTGCAAATAAATTTGCTGTTATTAAGCATTGTGGATAGGGTTAATGCATTCAATACATTTTTATCAAGTGTATCTTATTTTATAGTATGGTTATCATATTATACTTCAGTAATATTCAGAAACACAAGATTAGGTACAAACAGCATTTGGAAGACTAAAAAATTAAATTATGGTCTTTTAGTGGCTATTAGCCAAGAAGCCTTGGTTTCCGTGTGTGTTTTACAATGTTTACATAATAGTTTTAATTTACTTCCTAACAAATTTTGAGATGCTCCTTCTAAACATCACTTTGACATTGATAGCTAAATTTTATATATGTGCACGTGTGGGTAAGGGGAAGCGGAGAGAGAAATTGCTTTAAAAATACTCTTGAAGAAAGAGATTAATTAAAATTTGACTCAGGCCTAAAATGTGTCCTCAAAGGTTTTCCTTCCCAGTGAATTTAGAGTTTTTAAACCTGTGTGTTTCCCAGGAAACAGGGACCACTTGCATCAGAATCCCTGGAGGAACTAATTAGCTAAGTAGATTCCTGGACCCAGCTCATACTTTTTAAATCAAATTTCACGGGGCGGGATCCTAGAATCTGTCTTTCCACAAGCTTTCTTGGTGATTCTTATGCCATCAGTGTGTGTGAACCACAGTTCTAAACTCTGGCAATCCATCAAGGCTGCTGTTAGCTAACTTGAATGACCACTCAGATCTCTCTTCCATATGAAATTTACATAAGGCTCATTAAGACAATTCTTAAGGAATCTCTAGGACGTTAACTTGGTGTACAGGAATGGAAACATGTTTAGGATAATCCTTGAGTGATAATATATTTTATATTTTGAAAAATGATTTCTTCTAGGCCCTAACTTTTTTTTTAAAAAAAGTTAAGCATATGAAGAGTGGATCTCACAATACACATTGTTCTATGTTGCTATTCTTAGATGTGCATTGATATTTCTAAAGTGTTTCAAGGTCATTTGGCAGAACAAGCTAAGGAAAAATTATATACATATTTGCAAAGCCTGAGCTTGTGCACCACCCTTTCCCTTTAGCTGCAATCATTTTCTATAAAGCCAGTAATTTCAGTTTTCCAGAGTCCTTTAAAACAAAAACAGGTGAAATATTGAGTTGATTTTTAATCTCTTTCTGACGTATTTCTAAAGTTTCCTTTTTAGAATTTAAAGCATGTTTTTTTAATTTTTTTTTTATTTTTTATTTTGAGACGGAGTCTTGCTCTGTATTAAATGAAAATGATTAGATTAATGCAAATTTGTTGTTGAGGAGTTGCACCAAGAATTTAAAACTTGAGGTTATAATTCCTGATGTCATAACTTTGGACTTGCATCTGTCTGTAGCATTTCTTGCTGATGTTTATGCCTTGTTAGGTGAGTTCAATATTACTAATTATTCCTTGGAGTTCCACGACTGAATTAAGACTGTTCTGGGAACCATAATTTTCAAATACTTGCCCTATATTCGTGTTGAGGGTTCACACATGAGCACATGGTATTTGGCACTTAATAAGTCCTATAAGAATAAAGACAGCATTAGGATTTATCTCAGCTTGTGCATAGTGAGCATTAAATTTACATACTTTCACGATATACAGACTAATTGTCTTACAACATGGAAACATTCGAGATGCAGATTTTATTGGGCATTTGGTGGTTCCGTTTTAGAGCACTCAGTGGATCCCCTTGTTTTGTTCCTAAGCCTGGCCCTGTTAGTGACACCCACTTCCACTTCCACCCCTTCTGCTAAGATACAGAGCCTTCAAATTGACCTCCCTGGAGGCTGGCCACTGACGGGATCTTTACCCTCTCCCCCATACCCATGGACACCCACCTCATCCTTCGTCAGTTGTAAAGGTAGATATTTGTTCCTTGGAGTCCAACGTCATGCTGTTCAGAATATAATGAGATAAATAGTTGAGAAACTAGATATACATGCCACCCAGACAAAGCTATTAAGTTATTAAGTGTCAGCCCTGGATCTTGGATTATTTTGAAATGTTAATTATTTTATCACTCTATTAAGAAGCTGTGGGCTCCATCTCAGCATTGAAAAGGGCCTAATTTGCTCTGTTTTGGAATTGAATTAGCTTTCAGGCCAGCAGGGCACTGTTTGGTAAATTGCTTTTTCCAGTACTAGCATGTTTTCTCCCTCCATAGCCTCAGTTAGCTTCTGAGCTTGTAACCTCCAGGGAAAGATGAGAATATTCACCTTTTTAATATGTGTAGAGACCATGTAAGACCATTGTCTTCTAATAATTAGACAGACTTAGCCAGATTCTCTATAGTAAAGCCGGAGATTGGGAGGGCTGCTTTCTACTTGGTGCATCCTTTTGCGCTTCTAATGATTTTAAAAAATCTTTTAATAATTGATGTTTTCTGGCTGGGCACAGTGGCTCATGCCTGTAATTCCAGCACTTTGGGAGGCCGAGGAGGTCAGATCATGAGGTCAGGAGATTGAGACCATCCTGGCTAACACGGTGAAACCCCGTCTCTACTAAAAATGCAAAAAAATTAGCCGGGCACGGTAGTGGGCGCCTGTAGTCCCAGCTACTCGGAAGGCTGAGGCAGGAGAATCGCTTGAACCTGGGAGGCGGAGGTTGCCGTGAGCCGAGATGGTGCCACTGCACTCCAGCCTGGGTGACAGAGCGAGACTTCATCTCAAAAACAAAAACAAAAACAAACAAAACAAATAATTGATGTTTTCATTTTAAGTGTGCTTTTAAAGGAGTGATCAACTACCCCTTAGGTTAATCTCTCAGCTATTTCTCTTAGAAAGAAATAAAGAGGGCTTTATGTGCCTACTCTTCGTAGTATCTCTTCTTTCTTGGCGCTGCCTCGCCAGTAGTAGTGACAGCCTTTCATATTTGCCCAGAGTGTGCTATAATTCTTTACTGATCTTTCCCCAAAAAAAGATCCTCTCTATTCACTGCCACCCTCCCTCTAACCTATTAAACGTCATTTCCTTTCCTACCACATTGAACTTTATTTTTAGACTAGCACAGTTTCCTCACTTCTTAAATTTTGGATAATTGTTTCTGGCATTTAAAAAATGTACGATGTAATCTCTGGGGAAATTTTAGAATCAAAAACAAGAGCCACATCAGCCCCCCTTTTAATATGTGTAGAGACCATGCAAGACTACTATCTTCTAAAAATTAGACAGACTTAGCCAGATGATCACATATTAGCACATCTACCCAGCCCTGGCTCCTCTTGGTTTTGTCCTGGTTCCTCTGCAAGCCCTGTCACACCCTCTATCCCCTGATGTGGGGACTTCTCCCTTTTCCTTGCTTCTCAACACAGCCCTTCAGAAAACTCCACCTCTGACCTGACTCTGCTTTCTATTTTTTTCAATACCTTCACTCAATGATATCTTGCGTGCAATTCCCTTTTCTTCCAATGATGAGGAGCATAATAGCTAATTTGTTGTGTTTTGTGGCAGAAGTATTTAGGTATTTTCAGCTTTCAGAAGAGGAAACTGATGGGTGATAATAGATATCACAGTAGCATATTGTTCTGTAGTTCTCTATTTGAACCTAGGTCAAAATAAAAAGAATTGGATTTAAATTGCAGCACAATAGAGATCTTTTTGATACCTAAACAATTCAACATTGGAATGGATTATTAATGGAGGATGTGACATTTTACTCCTGAAAATGCTTGGGAGTAAATAGAAAGTTTAAAAAAAAAAAAAAGTCACTCTCGAAAAAAAAAAAAATCATGTTTTTTTTTTTTTTTTGAGGCAGAGTCTCACTCTGTTGCCCAGGCTGGAGAGCAGTGGTGCAATTCTAGCTCACTGCAGCCTCAGACTCCTGGGCTCCAGAGATCCTCTCACCTCAGCCTCCTGTGTGGCTGGGACTACAGGTGCGCGCCACAATGCCTGGCTAATTTTTTTTTAATCTGATTTTAAATCTACGAAAATGTATGTGAAAGTGTGGACAGCACAAGACTCACTCCCTTTTTTATATCTTACATATAAATGGGGCCATTAGGGAATCCCCACTTCCACCCCCACCCCTTTATCACATAATTTGTTTAACGTTATGTTAAACCACTTAGAAGTCCGAGTTACTTCTATATTCTTGATAATGAAATGCAGAGTCTTCCTGTCTGTGCCAAGCATTTCTTTTTTACTCTCTGACAGAACTTTTGGAACATGGGTTACAGAAATAAGATCCCCCTTAGTTCAGCAGTGAGAGAGATACAGCTGTCAACAACTTCCCGGTAGGAAGATCAGCCTTGTAGGAGGTCAGATCATATCTGTAGTAGAATGATCCAAGTCCTAATACCCTAGGACCAGGAAGGATGTCCATATTATAGGACCTGGGCAGTCTGGCTCTCCACTGACTTCTGCCACCCCTGTGGATTCTGGCCAGCAGTTCTCTCTTGCGCTTCCAACCACAGGCCCACAGAACCTCTGCACCACAATGATGGTGAGTGATTGGCAGCTGGGAGTCTCCAATGATGGAGTGAGACCTGAAGGGACCAGCTTGCTCAGAGAACTGTTGCTTCTGGCTCCTCGCCACTAATCACCAAAGATCCGTTGGGCTTAAGCCAAAAGCAACAGACATGCTAAGTTTAATATTGAGCAATTACCTCTTTCATCAAGCAAGGTGTGTGAAATTGATGCATGCTGGTACGTGAGAAACTCATATAAGAATGCCTAAAGAAGCAACTTGGCCCACAAAACACTTACTTCATGTGCATGTGGTGTTTTTTGCTTAAAAACTAGATATGACTTGAATTGAACCAATGGTGTTCAATATATGATATCTGTTTATCTGTGTATCCATCTACCTAGATACATAGATGGATAGATATTTCAAACAGTAGGAAAACATTCTTCAAGAAACAGAGATGCTACCTTCCCAAACAATTATATTATTTATTTTCAAAAAGTATCATCTACTATTAATTATTTACAAAGCTACTTGATACTTTAGCAAATGTACCCTAGTGTGTTTTGTTCAGCTAATAATCTTAGTGAAAAGCAACTGTTCTTTTCAATCCTTAGATATTAAACCTTTGCCATGAATCAGACTAAGACTGCTGAGATTTTTATGAGAATCATTTGGTTTACATGGTGGTGAAATGATACCTAGCATGGTACTACTGAAAGTTTTATATTTATAAATCTATACATAGAGAAATTAAGTGTGTGTTCTTTGTTCCTTCTTTGGTGGAAAAAATGACTTTAGTGAAAACTCATCAAAATTTGAAATAATATTTTAAAAATGTAAGAATGATAATTTTTTTTTTTGCCTTAACTCAACATTCTCAGATTCTGCCATGCTTTTCTTTCAGACGATTGCCACATCAATCTTTTCTACCCCATTGAGCCCATTTCTTGGGAGTGTCATTTTCATCACATCATATGTCAGGCCAGTGAAATTCTGGGAGAAAAACTACAAGTAAGATCCTAAAATCAGTGCTCAATTACTTTTCTCCAGTTTGTGCTTCAGAAGGCTCCTCTGCCTTCCTCTGTTAGGAGGTCTCTGGCTCCAGGCTTCCCCCTGCTGTGGGGCCAGGCCAAACCTGTCTCTCTTGATGACCTCTTCAGTTCATTGACTCAGCTCTTGGGTCTCAGGGATCTGGAAAGAACATGACTGATTTCAAATTAGCCAACGAATACTAGTCCAGGTTTCACCAGTTGTGAAGGAAAAGTGAGTTATCACTGCCAATTTTCGTAGGTGACCTAGGGGAGGGTTGTTTAACAAGCCATTGTTAATGTCCTTTGATATGCCAAGATGGCCCCTGGATGGCATACTTTTTTCCTGTCTGTAGCATCCCTTCTGTGAGCATACTAAATATACAGTCCTGTACAAGTGGGCAACCATCAGAGCTCTATGGAAAACAGACCACCAATTTTTCTGAGTGCCGTAAAACTTGCGGCAAAGTGAAGATGATTTCTTCACTTTTTGGACCTGTCATAAATTTCCTTAAGCAATTGGTGATTGATGAAGTAGGAGTATTATTCTTACGGGAAGGTGAGAAGAGAGAAGTAATGGTTCACCAAGTAATCATAAAGACCTCTTAATGATTTTTGGGGGAAGGTCTTGAGAATAGCTAGCAGGGAAGGAAAGCATGTGTACCTGGAGGTCTTCAGCTGGGACAGAGACCTTTGGATTGCTCCATGTGTTGGGGCAGGTCTTCCATTTCAATCTCCTCTGCCCTAATTTATTAGCCATACTTGTGCTATTTGTTACTTTTAAACCCTAATCCTTTTTCCATAATTTGTTTACATTTTGCAGAGTGCTAGCATTTTACAATGTGTCTTTTATGTCTCACAGAGGCCATCATTAAGTTAGACCTTTGGCTTCATGTTTCTCCCGAGAGATGGTTTATAAAATTTGCATCCTTCTGGCACAGGTGGTGTGGCTTAGGGATTAGAACACAGCCTGCCTGAGTTCACACCTCATCTCTCCCACTTAACACTGATCATTTCAGGCCCCCTTTTCCTCATCTGTAAAATGGAAGTGAAATCATAGGACCTACTTCATAGACTTGTGAGGAGAAAATGAATTAACATACATAAAACACCAAGAATAGGGGCTGCCACAAAGTAAGCACCACGTGGGCCTGAGCTAGGATGATTATTCTCTTACTGCTCCTCAAAGAGTTTCCTGTCCCAGCTTGACCCATGCTAGTAGGTGTTTACCATGACTCGGGGGGATCTCCTTCGGACAATCTCACATTTAGGGGTGCCCTGGTGAAAACTAACCAAACCAGTGAGCCCTACTTTGGGCCCGTGAGTAGTTGAAGGAGGCCCTCAGGTTTCTGGTATATTTCTTGTCTTCTAAGAGAGGTAGATTTTGCAATAAAAGTAAAGTTGTCTTGAAATTCACACATAACAAGGCTGCTCATTTGCATTTGTCTAAAGAGACATGCATATTTACAGAGCCAGAGAGTAAAAAAAAAAACTACCACAGTTGGCTTCTCTTTAAGTTTTTTAGGAGAAAATAATTTGGGGGACCTTTTTGGAGCTCTGAAAGTCACGCTTCCGGAAAGTGCAAATACTTGTAAATAAGAGGAGGGGCATTTTCTCATGCTTTCACCTAAACAGGGAAGGAAAGTACAACATATTTAAGACTTGGTCCTCAGTACAAAAGGTTTCTTTTTGCCTCTTATTCTCAGATAGGGAATCCGTCTTTCTGGCCTGGGAAGATTCAATAGAAGTAAAACACCTCTCAGTTGAGTCAGAAAGGATTTTAAGTGTCCCCGGTGGAAAGGGGAATCTTTTTGCAGAGATGACATTAGAGGGAGGCATTCTAATACCCGCGCAAAAGGAGTTAGGTGTTTTGTTATTTAGTCTCCTCACTTCCAAAATTCAGCCATCCTTTTTGAGTGAGATGTTTGGGTCTGAATTGTCAGTTTATGTGGGTTACTTAAACATATGGGCTTCTAGAGCAAGATTTATGTTTATTCAGTCCCACAAAGAAGTGATTCTGCCGCGTTTATTCTTTTCATCAGTAAATAACACAGATGTTAGCACTAGGTTCCCTGTATGTGTGTGTGGGGTGTCTGCCTCTGGCTGCCATTCTCATGGGTTGGAAGAGGGCTTCAGGGTCTGTGGGTATGTACAAGGAAACCTGCCCTTTCCTAGGTCTTTCCGAAGGAGCCAAGTGGAAGGAAATTGTCAATTCCACTGCAGGAGAGAGTTCTTGGTGCAAAACCCAGTCTGCTGAAGGTCTATTGTTGCCTTTTGTGAAGGCCTCAGAACGCAGCGTCCTCTGGCCCATCTGCTGAAAAGATCAGTGGAGGGAAATCACAGCAGTAGAGTGGTGGGTACCAGGAAAGGAAGTGACAGGAAATCTCATCTGGATCCTTACAAACACTCTGGAAAGCTCATTCTATCTATTTAAAACTTTTTTTTAGTTTCAAATCCTAATTAATGAGTTTTAGTGTTCTGACTGCAGAGTTTCTATGTGGCCGTTCTAATTACCATCTTTTGAGTCTGATACAAAGGACCAGTCAGTTAATGTCACTTATCCTGTTTAATTTTGTACTAGTTGTTCCATCACTTTAAAAGGGCCGCCTGAAAAGACATTCTCGTCTGGAGCTTTAGTGAGCACATTTACCACCATGAACTGCCGCCACCGGCCTGGGGGTGTGTGTTGGAGGCCACCTGGCAGTCCCCTCTCCTGGCTTCCTCTTTCTTTTCACCTCTGCTCCCTCACTTTCCAGTCCCTTGGTTTTTATTGCAGATCTTTTAAAGCTGACTTTTGTTTGTGCAGGTCTCTAATGAGAGCTGCAGTGTAACAAAACCATTTTAATACTTCAAGGAAGGGATAAATAAATCACCAGTGACCTGATAATCACAGCTAGTCCCTTTTCTCCCCGAACTGGCCTGTCCTGAAACCTGCATACCTCCTATTCCCTGATTCTGTGCCTCACTAGGGCATATGACAAATGTGTCCCCTGTCTGCCTTTTTACCCTAGCCTCCTAACTAACCTGCTTGCTACTCTCTGCCCACACATAGCTCTAGGATAGCTGTCCTAAAACAGAGCTCCCAGCTTGTCACTCTTCTCCTCAAAAGCCTGCAGTGGCTCATTGTGCCTGAGGAAAACGGAGAAATGCCATGTAGACCAGCACTGTCCAATAGGAAGTTCTGGATGACGGAAATATTCTATGTCTGTGTTCTCCAATATGGCAGGTACCAGTCACATAGGGCTACCAAGCACTTGAAATGGGGCTAGTGTGACGGAGGAACTGAATTTTATTTTATTATTATTATTATTATTATTTTGAGACAGAGTCTTGCTCTGTCGCCCAGGCTGGAGTGCAGTGAAACGATCTCTGCTCACTGCAAGCTCCGCCTCCCGGGTTCACGCCATTCTCCTGCCTCAGCCTCCTGAGTAGCTGGGACTATAGGTGCCCACCACCCCGCCTGGCTAATTTTTTTTTTTTTTTTTTTTTTTTGTATTTTTAGTAGAGACGAGGTTTCACCGTGTTAGCCAGGATGGTCTCGATCTCCTGACCTTGTGAGCCACTTGCCTTGGCCTCCCAAAGTGCTGGGATTACAGGCATGAGCCACTGCACCCAGCTGGAACTGAATTTTAAATTCCATTTACTTTTAACCCACTTAAATTTAAATAGCCACCTGCGATGGGAGGCTACCATATTGGAAAGCACAGATATAGACCCTTCTTTCTTGAACTTTCTAGCCCCTCTCCCACAACACTTTCCCACACATCATATACTGTGAATTTCCATTCCAAACCTCACCTTGGATCATACCCTTCATATAGAATGACCTTCCCTCCCTCAACCTCTTCATTTCCTGTCCACACCTAGTTGGCAAAGCCCAACTTAAATGGCAACTCTGCCATGAAATTGCCCTGATCACCCCAATTAAAAATTATCTTTCCTTTCCTAAATTCCTCTAACAGTTTGCCTTTATGTTCTTGTTGTCTGTTACTCAATATCAAATCTCTGTAAACCTTAGTTTTTGTCTTAAAACAACAGGAAACAGTTTATCATATCTCATGGCTTCTATGGGTCAGGAATTTGGGAAGGGCTGGGCTGAGTGGTTGTGATTTGGGGACCCTTATAAAGGTGGTTAACTGGGACTGAAATAGGGAATTGGAACTGCTGGAGACTAACTGGACATCTTTCTCTCTTTTCGTGTAGTCTCAGAACCTCTCTTTGTAATCTCTAGGTGAGTCAGAATTTTGGCTTCCTGAGAGCATGGTGGCCTCAGGGCTTCAGCAAAAGTTTTCTAGTGAGTAAGGTATTAATAAAAGTTACATTGATTTTTCTGGCCTAGCCTCAGAAGTTCTGCAGCATTGATTCTCTCCCATTCTATTTTCTACAAGTAAGTCATTCAGCCACCCAGATTCAAAGAAAGGGGAATTATATTCTGCCTCTTGGTGGATATATGGTAAGATTCAAGAGTGGTTTGTAGGATGGAGAGGTACTGTAGCAGTCATGTTTGGAAAAATAAATTTGCTGCTATGACCATCAGTAAATTCTACCCAAGATTGGTGTAATCTATATATACCTTCAATTCTGAACTTGTTTAGTTTTCATTTTTGTATGCCTAATGGGGCCCTGCAAAAAGCAGGTGTTCTGTACATTTTTTTTTTTTTTTTTGAGACGGAGTCTCACTGTGTCCCCCAGGCTGGAGTGCAGTGGCACAATCTCAGCTCACTGCAAACTCTGCCTCCCGGGTTCAAGTGATTCTTCTACCTCAGCCTCCTGAGTAGCTGGGATTACAGGGGCCCGCCACCATGCCTGGATAATTTTTGTATTTTTAGTAGAGATGGGGTTTCACCATGTTGTTCAGGCTAGTCTTGAATTCCTGATCTTGTGATCCGCCCTCCTCGGCCTCCCAAAGTGCTGAGATTACAGGCGTGAGCCACCACGCCTGGCCTGTAAATATTTCTTAAGTGAATTAAGTCTAACAGTATTATGTCAGAGGAAATAGAAATCCTAATCTGGCTTCACGTTTGCTGGGGTGAGAACACTCACTGCTAGACTGAGGTGGTCTTGACTAACAAGGTCTTTAAAATCTGTCTTTATGAGCTCTGCGTGGTGTCTTTATTTTAATTCCAGGCAACAATAGCAAATGCAGTATATAATAGTGCCTTGTGTTTATACATCCCCCTAATGTCAGAGCATTCTAGAAAGCTTTAGAAAAACATTCTGATATTATGATTTATCATCCTGCTGTTTGTATATAAACAGTCACTAAATAACCAAACTTTGTCATTAACATGAAACAAATGTTTAGGCCAGAAATTACATGACACATGTGCCCAGTTATCTCAGCAAACATCTTTGTTCTAAAGGAGTTGACTATTTTCAGCTTTCTAAAATAATGAAAACTCCCATTAACAGAGATTTTGTTTTGATATGTCAAAAAACCTCTATAAAATGTAAAATACATTAGACCTACAGCGCTAGATGAAAGGGAAATAAAGCTTTCATGATGGTTACATATCTAGAATTCTATCCAGATTGGTTTTAAAATGTGACACTGTTCTGGGTGTTATCCTTTACAGCAAATGTGTATTAAGTATCATCTATGCGAGTGTACTGTGCTAGGCTTTACTTAGCAGGAATCACTCTGTGTGACTGGTCTGCAAAAGTATCAACTCTGCATCTGTATCCTTGGACCTGCCTTTCTCAGCAAGAAGATAATTGGTTCTACTTAATTCTCATCTCTTACTGAGGCAGCGGTAGAACGTCAGAAAGCACGGGCTTTGTGCTTTGTGGTTGGTCAAACCACAATTAAAATCCCAGCATATATGCTTGGTTAGGTGTTTGGGATGTTACTTTGTCTGTGAGCCTCAGTTAACTCATCTGTAAAATGAGATGATTACTCCTCAGAAGTCATACACACCAAAAGAGACATGGTTTGCTGTGGTAAATGTGTAAGTCATTTCTATGTACAACATACCTATCCTTATTCCTGACCCCATTTCATTTTCCTTTCCTAAATTTCTATCTTTTCTCATTCAGCTTTTAATCCAGTTGTAACTAGACATATATTATGTATCCCTGCAATCTACCTGAAGTCCTTTCTGAAACAGCAGAAGGCAATCAAATGAACAGGGGAAATGACACATTATATAGATCGTGTACCATCACATCCATAGCCAGCCTGCTGTGAGGTGCCCTATAAATATTATTTTTCCCTTCAGGCACCGTGTTTATTTTGATACCTCGGCCAGTCACTGAGCCCCAGTTCTGTTCTTCGAGCGTCACAGCTGCCTTTATGGAATAATAGGCTCTCTAAGTCCCACGGTTTTGTGGTTTACCTAACAACAAAATAAATGATAAAAATATTGTAAGTGGTCTTAGTGAGCTCTCGTGAATCTCACTATGTTGTTTTCCAGCCCCTTGTTGGTTTGTAATATAGACATGAGTGTAGCACAGACCCTGAGGAATTACGGTAGCCCCTCTGTGCCCTGGACCATCCAGCCTCTTCTCGCTGCTGGTGGAGCAGATCTTGCGCCTTGCTCGGCAGCCCTTGTGAGTGCTGTTACAGCTGTGGGCTCTTCATTGAGTTGAATCTTCTCCTTGTGATATCACCTGGATACCCCTGCTGAGACAGCATCAAGATTCTGATTCCTACACCTGCTGCTCTTTACCGGTTTGGAGGCAGCTCTGCTTCCTTTGCCACCCTCTTTTTCAGCTAAATGGTACAAACTGTTCCTTACGCGAAGTGGTCTAGACCTTGGAAATCCTAGTCGGCCTCATCTGGATGTTCACTGGATTGCCCCTGACCCTCCCCACCTTCACCTTGCTCCAGAGGTCATCTCATTGGTTCTCAGTAGAAGGACCTGTTACTTCTGCAAACCAGGTGTCCTGCTCTCATTCATGCCTCTTAAAATCTAAAATGTCTCATTATTTTATAAAACATTTGCTGAGCTGACCCTTCATCATCCTAATCTTATGTGTGAGTGTGGTTTACTGAAAACAGGAAGTTTACATTTCCGCTATGAACTCTCATCTTATTGGTTTTAACTCAGTATTCCAGCCCATAGAGGTCAGTTTCATTCATGTCATCTTTCACCCTTCCAGCCCCCTTACTTTGGCAGCAGATGGGATTACCTGTCACCATCTGGAGCTTCATTCATGATTTGTTAATGATGGTGAACAGGATGGAGCGAGGGATACCTGGCTTGATCAGGCAATCAAAGAAAGAAGTTCTCAACTTCACAGTTTATTTTTTAACTTTTTCCAAATGAATATTGCTGAATGCTTTCTACCCACTAAGCTGTTTTAAGGTTGACTTGTAAGATCTTTGCAAAGCATTGAGCTTCTCAAAAGGCAATTTTTTTTTCTTAAGTACAAAGCAGGCCGCTTATTCTGGCTTATGGGTTAATAGTACAATGCAACCCTGTAATTAAAAGCTGTCCTTCCTTTAAAGTTATGCCAGGCAGGGATTTACATATATTGACTTGCAGTTAAGTTACCCCATAATTTATTTGGATACGTTTACAAGGTGCCTGGATATACCATGACAAGGAACGCAACACATTTTTATTTGTTCAATGCCCTTGTTGTAGTTACTGCTGAGATAAATGTCATGAATCTCCTTTATCAGGAACCCGGTCTATTAGAGCTTTCAGACCCATACTTAGGAGTAAGTTGGGCCCTGGATCTATTATTCTTAATGGTAATAATAACAGTAGTAGGAGTGGAGCAGCAGTAGTAGCAGTAACAATGGTGATCCTCATCTTCTTGTATTTATTGAACATCTGCTCATCTTCTCTAATATATTCATTCCAGTCCTAACATTCACTCTGGAAGCCGACTTTCATTTTTCTCATTTGACAGATCGGAAAAAAGAAACTCAAGGAAGTTAAAGAACTTACCCAAGGTCACAGAACAAGTGAGCAGCTGAGCCAGGATATTAACCCAGGGCTGATCTTATTCCAAGCCCAGAACACACTTCCTGTTATATCCTGAAGCCTCTCAGAGGACACACACACACACACACAGAATGCCAGCTAATGCATTTGCCCATGAGAGCCTTGAAAGGAAGGCACCATCACAAGAGCCCTGTGTGGCCAGAGAGGCCTGTGTGGAAAGGAAAGCAGCTGCAGCTCAGAGCCCTGAGGCATTTGCTCACAGTGGTAGGACAGGTCAGAACCACTGCAGGTCAGAAGCAATGCAGCTTGCCAAGACCACCCTTAGAATCATTAGGCTGAGCTTTGAGCTTTCATACTCATCACTGGACCACAAAACATTCATAGCTCAAAAGAATGGAGTCCCTGTCTTCAGGCTGCAAGAAAGCGTGGTGAGTGGCCACTTTGCAAGTCATCAGCTTGCATGTTTGTCTTTTCCTTTTCCTGAAGAGAGGCTTCCTGATGCTTCCCCATGGCCCCAGCCTGGTTCTTAGCAGCTCCAGACGCTAAGCATGGATGCATAGGAACAGGAATGAAGCCTCGATGATCCTCATGGACAACAAGTGACCATCTGAGATTTTGAATACAGTCTCAGGCCCAGAAAGGGGGTTGAGCTAATTAATACAGATGCAACTTTTTATTTATTTTTATTTTTTTACTTTTGAGATGGAGTCTCGCTTTATAGCCCAGGCTGGAGTGCAGTGGCGTGATCTTGGCTCACTACAACCTCCGCCTCCCAGGTTTGAGCAGTTCTCTGCCTCAGCCTCCCAAATAGCTGGGATTACAGGCACCTGCCACCATGCTTGGCTAATTTTTGTATTTTTAATAGATATGGGGTTTCATCATCTTGGGCAGGCTGGTCCTGAACTCCTGACCTCGTGATCCACCTGCCTCGGCCTCCAAAAGTGCTGGAATTACAGGCATGAGCCACCACGCCCGGCCCAGATACGGTGGCTTTTTAAATGGGTGATTTGAGAAATCCCTGTTTGAGGCTATGACCTGCCCTTGATTTTCTAGGGTGTTAAATAACTTCACACATCTGGAAAAGGGATTTTCAAATGCTCTTATTTTAACTGGGGGCTAACAGGGAGTCTTCAGGAATCTTCCTTCCCAGGCAGAACTCAGAGTTGTCCAGATGGATACAGAAATGAAAGTTTTGGGAAATATAAAAATGCATGAGATTCACTTTGAGGATTGCAGTGGACTGAATGTTTGGGTCCCTTCTCCCCCAGATTCATAGGTTGAAATGCTGACCCACAATGCAATGGTATTAGGAAGTGGGGCCTTTAGGAGGTGATTAGGTCATAACAGTGAAGCCCTTATGCATGGAATTAGTGCCCTCATAAAAGGGACCCCAGAGAGCTCCCTAGCCCCTTTTTCCTCCATGGGAGTACACAGTGAGAGTTTGGCATTCTGCAACCTGGAGGAGGACCTTAGTAGAACCTGAGCATGCTGACACCCTCATCTCGGACTTCCAGCCTCCAGAACCGTGAGCAACATATTTCTGTTTTTTATAAGCCACCTGGTTTATGGTATTTTTTTAATAGCAGCCTGAAGTGACTAAGACAAGATGCGTGTGTGTGTGTGTGTGTGTGTGTGTGTGTGTGTGTGTGGCATTGACATGGTTTAGCTACTACAGGACCATGTTTGGGGAGACAGCAGGTACTGGGATTGACAGGTATGGCCCAAGTAGGAATATGGACCAACTCTTGAACTTTCCAAAAGAAATAGAAATAAGGAGAAACCAGCCAAAAAAAAATCATAGTTATGTATGATAACATAGAAATGTCAAGACGGAGTGAGGAACTGGAAAAGAGATCAAAGTTTAAAGTCAGTACATCTCACCCAACTGGCTGGGGACATATGGGCCAAACCTGGGAACAGACAGCAGTGTAGTGCCTGCCTCCTATTTCGTTTCACTCTGGGAAGACTTACATTAGGGCACAGGCAAGTGGGAAACAAACAAGTTCGTGAGACTATGGCCAAGAGGGCCAAAGCCAGAGAAAGAAAAGGTGTGAAGCCTGGCGTCCCAGAGATCTATTGTTCTTGTCTAGCCAGAGTGAGTTCTGGGACTTTAGTGTGTGGGGGACCAGCAGGGAAGGGAATTTCCTTCCTTCCCACTGGACTTGGTGGTGTGGGGTGCAAGCCTATTGCTGTTAGCAGTCCTTTGGCACCACAAAGCAAGAACTGTCCTGAGGACACAGCAAACACAAAGGAAGGCTGGGCCGAGGGACACAGAGAATGGTGACACTCACCTATCCCCTGAGTCCACCGAGGCCTAAAAGGACCTTTCAGCTTCCTGAGCCACTGAATTCTTTATTTCACTTAAGCCATTTTGAGTTGAGTTTTCTGTCACTTGAAATCAAAAGACTCCTAATAAAAGCAAGTAATGGCTTTTATCAAAGGAATCCTTCTCCCTTACCTTTTACTTTTTTTTTTTTTTGAGATGGAGTCTTGCACTGTCGCCGGGGCTGGAGTGTAATGGCATGATCTCAGCTCATTGCAACCTCCTCCTCCCGGCTTCAAGCGATTCTCCTGCCTCAACCTCCCAAGTAGCTGCGATTACAGGTGCCTGCCACCATGCTCGGCTAATGTTTTGTGTTTTTAGTAGAGACGGGGTTTCACTACATTGGCCAGGCTGGTCTAGAACTCCTGACCTCGTGATCCGCTCACCTTGGCCTCCCAATGTGCTGGAATTACAGGTGTGAGCCACCACGCCTGGCCACCTTTTACTTTTAGGGAGTGATGGTGCACAAGCATACCTTTATTGCCATAATTCTGTGTCACTAAGTAGCCTAGAATGCCAGAGAAGGTGCTGGCATCCATCTTCTATTGTACCTCCAGGGCTGAGTGGCAGACAAAAGAGCTTTAAGCTCCCCTTGCCCAATCACCAATGTGCCCTGTGACTTAGGCTGGTCCTTCCACTTCCCTTCTCTGCCTCGGATTTCCTCACCTAGAATTTGTGTCTGAATGCTATTACTTCTGAGAAGCCAAATTATGAACTTGACCCCATCCCACTGTTTTGCTGACGGATGAGAAAACTCTTGCATGTAAGGTTTGACATGTAAGGTATGGAAATGAGCTATTATACACATATATTCCAGAAAGCTGATGCTTTTGAGGAAGTCCAGTATGTTGAATTTCTCAAACAGCATTGCTTTGATCTTATTATGCATTGTGCTGTGGTGCATAATTTTACTCAGGGTCCTGTTAGTTTCTGCTGAGCAGTTAAAGTATTTGAAAAGTGCAAAAGAGTGTAGTCAACCATGCGACTGCAGGGAGGCGTTGAACGTGCCCAGCTGCTTCCCAGCTGTCTGGTGCTGCTGATGCTTCAAGGTCACCCAGGAGCGAGGCTTTGTGAGTGATTCAGGTTGATGGATGGTCGCAGGGAGTGTAAGCCTTGTACAGCAGGAGGGCAGAACCCTGTTCTAAATCACTATAGCAAGTGAGAGGAGGATCCTTAGCTCATCCAGCTTTTAGGAAAGTGTTAGAGATGGGACTGATTTATCCTAAACAAAGAAAGGCAGGACATATGCAGCTTTTAAATTTACATTGTCTTAAACTGTTTTACTACGTGGCTCAAATAAATGTGATGTGGGAGATTTCTTAGGCAGATTTGAAACATCTGGACAGTGAGGGTTTACTCCCCAAGGCCAAGAATCCTGAGCACTTCTAATTAAAACGTCTTCCCTGAGATCGGCCAATACTCCAAGTGACTGTCACAGGCCACTCTGCGGTGTGTTCTCATTCTGTTATAACAGCAGACCACTGTAGGTACTAGGAGGCTTTTGCATTTCAGGCTCTGTGAGACTCATTCTATAGGATTCTGATAGTCATGTGCTTGTTTAATCTTGTTACTCTGAGCATGTTTCTAAGATTGACTCTAATCCTACTTTATTGAAAGCAAAGACCTTGCCCAGGCCTTACACAGAGTTGCTGCGTCTTGGTACACAGTGCTCTTGATTCATGAGTGGAATTAATATATAATGTGAATATACAAAACCATTCTCTTATTTTTCTTGTCTCTTTGGAAGCATTCTGTCATCATCTCCACCCCAAAGGGCTTATTCTCTTTCACGTGTGTATTGCTGTGTTTGGCTCTCCCTGTAAACTCAACTAAATAGATGCTCCCTTTCATTATTTTTTAAATGAAAAGTGGCCAGTAATGTCAAAATAATTATATACATGAGAATTAGAAAAAAATTACCCAGTAAAAATAAGGGCAATTTAACATGTTATATTTCTTTTTATATTTTGTAATATCTTAGTAGGGTGCTTTCTAAATTGATTATTATTGACTTTAGAGATTGCATAGTTGGAGCTTATTTGCCTGTAGTCAGGGAAGACTTTGTGAGAGAGGCATAGGACCGATTTGGGAGAAAGGAAGGAAAGAGAGATCTTAGTAGATGTTAAAGAAAATTGTTTAGGTAGGAAAAGTTTCAAAAAGCCTAATTTTAGGAGTAATGCAGAAAAATAGAGCACTCACTTGATAGTTAACATTGTCACTGATAAACAGGAGCCACTGGGGAAGGCTTCTGAGGGTGTTTTTCACTGTTTTCCAAGAGCCTGTTTTAGGAAAACACTGGTGAGGGCTGAGGAGAGATGAGTGAACTCATTTTCTGTTGAATTTTGTCCCTGTGCTCCTAGAGTCAAGATTTAACACAATCTATTTTAGTATTTGAAAAATCTAATTTAAAAACAAATGTAAAATATTGTCAGAATAAAAAATACTATTCCTTCCTCCTCCCTTAAAATAAAATCTATACCCAGATGTACTGATGCAGTGACATTAAAACTATTTCCTATTCATTCTTTGTCACTTATCCTTCCCTTGGGTGACTGGTCTGTTACAAGGCTAAAGTGACTACCTGTTTAGTTTTGCAGTAGGCAGTCATAGATGCGACTCTGTGTTTTAATTTCCTACCAAAAGCCTTATGCTATGTTTATTTGCTATTTTAGACATTCAGAAAACTGGGGGTCAGAATAATGAGGTGATTCTCTCCTTTATACCCCTCAAATAATTTAATAAATCATAAATCAAATGAGAAACCAGAAATCATGTTTGTTGACTTACAGCTGCAGACTTGTTCCTGGGCACTCCCCTTCCCCTCACCTTATCATTAGTACAATGTTTCCAAGCCAAATTATTTTACATGGGGTACCACATCATAAAAATGCAAACATGAGATGTCAAACTTGCATATAATAAGTTTCTTCATTTATCAGTTTAGTCAAGGTGTAAATGATTTGACAAGGTGTCTCAAGATGATTGTAGAATAAGGAGTGTAATTTTAGTTGGATTTGATTTGGTAATAGATTTTAAGACTTAAAGTGAGCGAAGTACAGTGTTACGCTTTAGGAGTGAAGGAAATAGCAAAGGAAAAGTGAAGTCCGTCTGAGCAAGAAACGTTGCTGTGTGGTTTTATTAACGCCAAATCCCTCAACTAAAAAACTACACCGGGTATAATGGGCGTTGTGTTCAGAGAATGTGTCTTCTCAAGTTGCTGCCTGTCCTGAGACAAGTGGCTACAAAAACTGAAGGTCCTGAGTTAACTCATCACAGCTGAGCGTGTCACTGCGCAAATTACTGCAGTTCCATTGCCAAAGATTATCGTTTCTTTTTGCTGTATGGGGAAATGCATGTCAAAAGCCCGGTTCATCTTGATCCAAATTTTGTATACACCACAGGTAACTTATGAATGAAATAAACATGTCTTCATCCCCAGGAGAAGTTTCACTCACAACTCTTTAAACACTCAAATAAATGGCATTGGACCTCCCCTTTTACCAGAAGAATGTAACAGCCAGAAGTCGAAACCTTAAATCAGTCAAATTAAACTTGGGGGAAAACCCAGCAGTACTCTGATAATTTAATCTTTATGAATCACTTAAAATTGTCTGCCTCTTCATTTATTCAGTTTCCCAGTTGGCTGACTTTTTGCCCAACAGCAAGCAACTCGGATTTTTTATTACTATTTTTATTAGTTGCATTTGCAAAAAGAGAAGAAACACTTTTCACCCCCTAAATATTTATGACTTTCCACTGAATGAATAGTTAAATTTCATACTCTGTATTTAAAATATTGAGTAGTCTTGGATTTTTCTTGCTGAAATGGAAGAAATAATACTAATTTAAGGTGTAAGCACGTTAGAATCAGAGATACAAATTGTACGTGAATGCATGGTAGTCACTATGTTCAGGCCTGCTATTTGCAATGGAGATTTCTTTTCTGTTTTGTGTGTGTGTGTGTGTGTGTGTGTGTGTTTTGTTTTGTTTTGTTTTGTTTTGTTTTGTTTTTGTTTTTGTTTTTACGCTAACTGCAGATTCAAATGCGGTTGAAAGAAATAATATATAGAGAGCCCATGTATTCTTTGCCGGTTTCCCCCAGGGGTAACATTTTGCAAAACTATCAGAACCTAGATATTGATGTTGATACATTCAAGATACAGAAGATTTCTATCCAAGCTTCAAATTAATGACACATAACAAACAAACAAACAAAAACAAAAAACCAGAAGATTTCCATCACCACAGAGACCTCTCCTGTTGGAGAGCACACATACTTCCTTCCTGTCCCCATCCCTTCTTAACTCCTGTCAACCTCTAGTCTGCTCCCCATCTTTATAATTTTGTCATTCCAAGAATGTTATATAAATGGAATCCTACACTGTTTAACCTTTTGGGATTGCCTGTTTTCACACAACATAATTCAGTGGAGATTCATCCAAGTTGTGTGTGTCAGTAGTTTATTTTATTATATTGCTGAGTAGTTCCATGGTATGGATGTGTCAGAGTCTAATAAGTCATCCATTGAAGGACTTCTGGGTTATTTCCAGTTTGGAGTTATTATGAATAAAGCTTCTTTGGACACTTTTTTATAGGTTTGTATGTGAACATAAATCTTCACTTCTCTGAGATAATTTCCAAGAATGCCATTGCTGTCTCATAATTTTAAAGAAGCTGTAAAACTCTTCCAGAGGGGCCATACCACTTTACATCTTCACCAACAATGTATGAGAGATCCAGTTTCTTCATATCTTTGGCAGTATTTTCATGTTTTCACTATTTTTTATTTTGGCAATTCTGAGGGGTATACGTTGATAGCTCATTGGATTTACTTTGCATTTCCTTAATGGCTAATGATTTTGATTATCTTTTCTTGAGCATATTTGCCATCTCTATAGTCTCTTCATTGAAATGTTTATTCATGTCTTTTGCTCATTTTCTAATTGGACTTTTTTTCTACTGTTGAATTTTGAGAATTTCTTACCTATTTCAGATAGTTGTACTCTCTTGGATATATGTTTTGCAAATATTTCATTCCAGTCTGTAGCTTGTCTTTTCGTCCTCTTAACAAAATGTTTTGCAAAGCAAAAGTTTTTTAGGTACACATTCTTTTCAAGCGTACATAGACTATTCTCCACAATGGACCATCTACTAGACCATAGAACAATCCTTGATAAATTTTTAAAAACTGAAGTTATACAAAGAATGTTCTCCAGCCACAGTAGAATAAAATAGAAAATTAATAGCAAGAGCAAATTTGGAAATTTTCCAAATATGTATAAATGAAAACACACAAACAACCAATTGTTCTAAGAAGAAATCTCCAAGAAAATTAAAAACTACTTCAAGATGAATGAAAATGAAATATCACTTATTAAAATTTATGGAAGGTAGGAAAAGCAGTTCTCAGAGGAAAATTCATAGCTGTAAATGCCGAGATCTTTAAAATAAGGCCAGATGTGGTGTTCATGCCTGTAACTGCAGCACTTTGGGAGGCCAAGACAGAATGATCACTTGAGGTCAAAAGTTTAATACCACCAGCCTGAGCAACATAGTGATAGATGGGTCTCTTCAAAAAATTTTTTTAAATTAGTTGGATACAGTGGTGCACACCTGTAGTTTTAGCTACTGAAGAGGCTGAGGTTAGAGGATTGCTTGAGCCTAGAAGTTAGAGACTTCAGTGAGCTATGATCATGCCACTGCACTCTAGCCTGGGTGACAGGGGCAAGACCCTGCCTCTAAAAATAATAATAATAAGAAGAAGAAAGATATTACCAGGTATGGTGGCCGTGCCTGTAATCCTAGCTACTCAGAGGCTGAGGCAGGAGGATTGCTTGAGGTCAGGAATTCAAGACCAGCCTGGGCAACATAGTGAGACCTCGTCCCAAAAAAAATTTTTTTAAAGATCTCAAATAAATCACCTATCTTTTCACCTTAAAGAACTAGAAAAAGAAGAGTGTACAAAACCCAAAGCAAGCAGACAGAATGATTAGACTAGGGATAAATGAAAATGAAGAGTAGAAAAATGACAGAATAAATAAAACCAAAAGTTTGTTTTTTGAAAACATAAATTGACAAACCTTTAGCTAGAATGGCCAAGTTAAAAACAAGACTCAACGTACTATAATTGCTAATAAAAGTGAGAACATTATTACTACCCTTACATAATTAAAAGGAACTATAAGAGAATTCTACGACCCCTTGTATTTCAACAAATTAGGTAACCTAGATGAAATGGAGAAATTCCTAAAGACATACAAACTACCAAAGCTGACTGAAGAATAAACAGAAAATCTAAATAGACTATTACAAGTATAATAAAAAGAATTAATCAGTAATTTTTTAAAAACTCCTTACAAAGAAAAAGCCCAGGACCAGTTGACTTCACTGATGAATTGTATAAAATGTTGAAAGAAGAATTAACACCAATTATTCTAAAATCTTTCAAAATATACTGAAGAAAGGAACAATTCCTAACTCATTCTGTGGGGCCAGTAGCATCCTGACACCAAAACCAGAGTGTCATCATGAGAAAAGAAAACTTCAGACCAATTTCTCTTATGAATATAGATGTAAAATCCTCAAAAAATACTATCAAACCAAATTCAACAGTTTATTAGGATTATACACTGTGACCAAATGAGAAGGCTAGGGTGGTTCAACACATAATCAATTAATATAATCCATTATATTAATAGTATGGGAGAAAACCCCACTTGACCATTTCAATTGATTCAGAAAAATCATTTTGCATAATACAACACTATGTTGTGATAAAAACATTAAAGAAACTACGATAAAAGAATGTCCTCAACCTGATAAGCCTAAATGCCCATCAGCGATAGACTACAGTAACTAAAACAGTATAGTACAGGTACAAAAACAAACACATAGACCAAAGAAACAGAATAGAAAACCCAGAAATAAGGCCACACACCTACAAGCTGACAAAAACAAGCAATGAGGGACAGATTCCCTATTCAATAAATGGTGCTGGGATAACTGGCTAGCCATATGCAGAAAATTGAAGCTGAACCCCTTCCTTACACCATATACAAATATTAACTTAAGCTGGATTAAAGATTTAAACATAAAACCCAAAACTATAAAAACCCTGGAAGACAACCTAGGCAATACCATTTTGATATAGGAACAGACAACGATTTCATGATGAAGACATCAAAAGCAATTGCAACAAAAGCAAGAACTGACAGATGGAATCTAACTAAACTGAAGAGCTTCTGCACAGCAAAAGAAACTATCCACAGAGTAAACAGATAACCTACAGAATGGAAGAAAATTTTTACAAACTATGCACCTGACGAAGGTCTAATATCCAGCATCTATAAGGAACTGAAACAAATTTACAAGAGAAAAACAACCCCATTAAAAAGTGGACAAAGGACATGAACAGACAGTTTTCAAAAGAAGACATACATCCAGCCAAGCACATGAAAAAAGAAACGCCCAGCACCACTAATTATTAGAGAAATGCAAATCAAAACCACAGTGAGGTACCATCTCACACTAGTCAGAATGGCTATTATTAAAAAGTCAAAGAATAACAGATGCTGGGAAGTTGCCGAGAAAAAGGAATGCTTATACACTGTTGGTGGAAGTGTAAATTAGTTCAACCATGTGGAAAGCAGTGTGGACATTCTTCAAAGACCTAAAAACAGAAATACCATTGGACACACCATCCCATTACTGAGTATATACCCAAAGGAATATAAATCACTCTATCATAAAGACACGTGCACGTGTATGTTCATTGCAGCACTGTTCACAGTAGCAAAGACATGGAATCAACTTAAATACCATCAATGTTGGGCTGGATAAAGAAAATGTGGTACATATACACCATGGAATACTATGAAGCCATAAAAAGAATGAGATCATATCCTTTGCAGAAACATGGATGGAGCTGGAAACCATTATTCTCAGCAAACTAACACAGAAACAGAAAACCAAATACCTCATGTTCTCACTTATAAGTGGGAGGTAAATGATGAGAACACATGGACACAGGGGAAAAACACACACTGGGACCTATCGGGGGTGGAAGGTAAGCGAGGGAGAGGATCAGGAAAAATAGCTAATGGGTACTAGGCTTAATACCTGGATGATGATGTAATCTATACAACAAACCCTCATGACACAAGTTTACCTATATGACAAGTCTGCATATGTACCCCTGAACTTAAAAGATAAAAAATAAAGAGATTAAGAGCAGCTAAAGTGAACATCCTTGCAGTTTTCCCAATCTTATGGGGAAGTAATTCAATTTTTCACCATTAAGTACAGTGTTGCTGTAGGTTTTTATTTTATTTCTTTATTTTTATTTTTTGTGACGGAGTCTCGCTCTGTCGCCCAGGCTGGAGTGCAGTGGCGCTATCTCAGCTCGCTGCAAGCTCTGCCTCCTGGGTTCACCCATTCTCCTGCCTCAGCTTCCTGAGTAGCTGGGATTACAGGTGCCCACCACCACGCCCGGCTAATTTTTTTGTATTTTTAGAAGAGACGGGGTTTCACCGTGTTAGCCAGGATGGTCTCGATCCCCTGACCTCGTGATCTGCCCACCTCAGCCTCCCAAAGTGCTGCGATTATAGGCGTGAGCCATCATGCCGGGCCAGCTTTAGGTTTTTATAGATGATCAAGTGGGGAAATTCCCATGTAATTCTATTTTTCTGAGAGTTTTTTTTTTTTAATCATGAATAGTATTGGGTCTTGTCATTTGCTTTTTCTGTGTTTATCTACATGCATATGTGATTTTTCTGCTTTCCCATGTGAATATGGTGGATTATATTGACTGATTTCTGTGCATTGAACCAGTCTTGCATCCCTGGAATAAACTCACATTGTCATGGTATATAATTATTTTTATATATTGCTGAATTTTATTTGCAAGATATTTTTAAGGATTTTTGGATTTATATTATTGAAAGATATCGATCTTTAATTTTATTTTTTTCATGCTGTTTTTGTCAGGTTTTTGTATCAGGGTAATACTAGCTTCATGAAATAAATAGGAAAGTGTCTCTTCCTCCTATAATTTCTGAAAGATATTAAGTATAATTATTGTTTGTTATTTTTTAAACGTGGTAGAATTCTTCAATGAAGCCTTCAGAGCTTAGAGATTCATTTTGGGGGGAGTTTCTAAGTTACTAATTAAATGGCGTTAATAGTTACAGGGCTTTTAAAATTATGTATTTCATAATGAGTAAGTTATGGTAATTAGTGGGTTTTTTTGAGGAATTGGTCTATTTCATCTAGGTTGTAAAATTCATGCATGTAAAATTATTTGTAATATTCCCTATTATCTTTTTGATACCAGCAGGGTCTGTAGTGTATACAGTTATTTGTAATTTGTGTTTTCTCTCCCCTTTTCTTTGTCAGTCTGGCTAGAGATTTGTCAGTGTTATTGATTGATATTCTCAAAGAACCAGCTCTTTGGCTCTTTGATTTTTTCATTTATTTTTCAATTTCACTGCTTTTGCTCTTTATTTCATTTCTTATGCTTGCTTTGGGTTTTCTTTGTTCTTCTTTTTCTAGATTTTTTGGGTGGGACCATAGACTATGAATTTGATACTTTTTTAATGTGTATATTTAGTCCTGTGAATTTCTCTTTCAACACAGCTTTAGCTATGTTCGACAAATCTTGATATCTTTATTTCCATTTTCTTTCAGTTCAATGTATTTCTATTTCTTCTTTTTTCTTTTTTGTTTGTGTGTTTCCATTTCTATTGAAACTTTATCTTTGACCCATGGTTTATTTAGAATTGTGCTGTTCAGTTTCCAAATGTTTGGATATTTTCCTGTTTTCTTTGTGTTATGTATTTCTAGTTTAAGTCCATTATGGTTGGAGAACAAACTCTGTATGATTTCATTTTTTAAGAATTTGTGGAGATCATTTTATGTCCCAGAAAAATGGTCTATCTTGGTACACTCTCTGTAGGCTCTATAAAAGAATGTGTAGTCTACCGTTGTTGGGTGGAGTGTGCAATAAATGTTGAATAGGTAATGTTGGTTGATAGTGTTATTGAGTTCTTCTGTATTATTGTTGATTTTCTGTCTGGCCTTTTTATCAGTTGTTAAGACATGGGTGTTTAAGTCTCCATCTATAATTGTGGATTTGTCTGCTTTTTCAGTTCTGTCAGGTTTGGGTTCACGTATGTTGCAATTGAGTTGTTTGACTTATACATATTTAGGACTGTTGTGTTTTCTTGGTGGATTAACCCTCTTATCATACAATGTTCGTTTCTGTCTTTGGTAAACTTCTTTGTTACAGAGTCTACTTTATCTGATATTAACAGCCATTTCTGCTTTTCTTTGATTAATGTTTGCGTAGTATATATTTTTCATTTTTTATTTTCAGTTGGGCTGTGTTACTATATTTGAAGTGTATTTCTTGTAGGCAGCGTAGGTCATAGTTTTTAATCTACTTGCTAATTTGTTTTGGTGTATTTATGTTTGGTGTAATCATTGACATATTAGGGCTTATATCTGTTACTAATTTTTTGTTTTGTTTGCTCTGTTTGTAATTTTTGTTTGTTTTTTCCTGATTCTTGTGTGTTTCTTGAACATTTTTCAGAATTCCATTTTGATTTATTAAATAAATAATATATTTTTGAGTGTATCTTTTAGTGGTTGCTCTAGGTATTACATTATATATAAATAATTGTTCAAAATCTACTGGTGCTGTCATTTTACCTATTCAAATGAAGTGTAGAAGTATTTTCATGTCCCTTTAGCTTCCCCTGCTTGTACCATGATGTCATGAATATTTTCTGTATGTACACTTAGAACTATATTGACAACTGTATAATTTTTGATTCAGACATTAAGCATAATTTAAGACATATGAGGGGAAGGATGTCTATTGTATTTACCCATACTTTTGCTTACTCTGTTTTTTCTTTATTCCTGGTGTTTTAAGTTTCATTCTTTTCTTTCTTTCTCTTCTTTTCTTTTCTTAGAGGACATTATTTACCTATTACTTCAGGGTAGAACATCTGTTGACACATTCTCTTAGTTTTTCTTCCTTTGACACATTCTGTTAGTTTTTCTTCCTTTGAGAAGGCCTTGGAATGAAATTTTCTTCATTCCAAAAGGATATCTTCACTGTATAGAGGAATCTAGGCTGACAATTATTTTCTTTCAGCACTTAAAAACATATTGTGCTATTTCTTCCTGACCTCTATGGTTTCTAATAAGAAATCTGCAATAATTCAGAATTTTTCCTTTGTAGATAAGGTGTTTCTTTCTTGTTGCTTTCAAGAGCTTTTCTTTCTGTTTATATTTTAGAAGCTTGACTATAATGTGTTTTGGTGTGAATTTCTTCAACTTTACTTCCAACTTCTCTCCTTATGGGACCCTGATTTTAGTTCTTTAATTACAGTCCCATGGGTTTTGGAGACTCTGTTCATTTTTTTCTTCAGTCTATTTTCTCTCTGTTGTTCAGATTGCAAACAACAGTCTGTTGTTCTGTCTTCCAGTTCAATGATTATTTTCTCTTCCCTTCATTCTGCTGTTGGGGACTTCGTTTTTAAAATTTTAGTTATTGGCCGGGCACTGCAGCTCACACCTGTAATCCCAGCACTTTGGGAGGCTGAGGCCGGTGGATCATTTGAGCTCAGGAGTTCAAGACCAGCATGGCCAACATGATGAAACCCCATCTCTATTAAAATACAAAAATTAGCAGGGTGTGGTGGCATGCACCTGTAGTCCCACTTACTTGGGAGGTTGAGGTGGGAGAATCACTTGAACCCTGGAAGCGAAGGTTGCAATGAGATGAGATGGTGCCACTGCACTTCAGCCTGGATGACAGAGCAAGACTCTGTCTCAAAAAAAAATTAGCTATTATATTTTTCAGTTATAAAATTTCTGTTTGATTCTTCTTTATGTATTCTATTTCTTTGCCAAGGCTTGCCTTTTTTTTTTTTTTTTTTTTTTTTTGCTGAAGCTCTATTTTTTCATTTATTTCAAGTGATCTTAATTGCTCATTGAAACATTTTTATGATGGCTAATTTAAAATATTTGTTAGGTAATTTCATCATCTCAATTTTGGCATCTATTGTCTTTTAAAATTCATTTTGAGATCTTCCTGTTTGTTTCCAATTATAAGTAGTTTTCTATTGAACTCTGGACATTTTGGGTGCTATTATGTATTATGAGCCTCTGGATAATATTTACACCTTTGTTTCAGCTAGCTGTTACTGACACCATTCTGGCAGAAGAAAAGGGGTTGCTGCTTTGTTACTTTCAGATGAGGTTAGAAGTCCAGGTTCCCTACTCAGCCTCTATTGACTCCTGAGATGGGAGAGGGTGGAAAGTTTCTTGTTATTGCTTGATAGGGGGTGGGAATTCAGATTCCCCACTAAGCCTTTATTGATACTTTCCTGAATGGGAGGGATAGTGGTACCTCATTACTGCTCCCCATGTGGCCTCCTTACCCAGGAAAATTATGAAAGTCTGAACTCAGTCTCTTTTGACACCATCTCAGCAGGAGGGGAAGGGGCACCTCATTATTGCCTGGCAAGGGAGGAAGTCTAGGTTCCTCACTCAGTCTGCTGGTGACACAGGATTCTTTGGGGGGCCACTTCACCAGGCTCCTCCCATTCAGCCCAGCAGGCTGTGCTTGGTTTGTGCTACTGGCCTGAATCCCATATCCTGGGTAGAATGGTGAGGGGTGTGTGGGCAAGTGGGTGTGAGGTCTGACCACAGTGCATAGCCAGGCACACAGGCTGCTGCAGTGGGGCTGGGCAGGCAGCTCCAGATGCCAGGACAGATGCCTCCTTCATGTGAGGCTGCAGCTGGACCAGGCATACCACAGGCAGCTTCTGCTTAAATGCCCTCGCTGGATGAGGGGAATATGGTGGCACCTAAAAACTCAGAGATGCCAGCAACCAGAAAAAGCCCCAAGGGGGTGTTATAGCTTTGTCACAGCTCTGGCTCAGGAAGCCTGGAGGTCTGGGCCCCCAGAAGGATCACAGCTCTTCTTTCCCATGGTCCAGTGAACAGGAGCATATCACTGCCCACAGCTCAGCGAGCTGGTCAGAGATGCATGACAGTGCTTTTCACACCCACTATTTGGCAGGTCCCAGGATTTTGTCCTGTGTCTGAGAAGAATGAGGTTATGTAGACAATCAGAGACTGAGCAAGGCAGAGAAGAGTTTTACTGAGTGACGGAACAGCTCTCAGCAGAAAGGGGAACCTAAGTGGGTACCCCCTACCCAAGGGTGGGTAGTCCCAAAGTGTGGCTGAGTCCAGGGTTTTTATGGTCTCGGAATGGGGGAGTGCATGCTGATTGGCCAAAAAGCACCATTCAATTGGCTGAAAAGCATGGAGGAAGTTCTCACTGCAGTTGGGGACTTTGCCTAGAACTGGCAGCTTGGTTTTCAGGCTTTAATTTGTCTTTGGTTTGAAGGCTGGGTTTCACCAGGGACCCACCCCTATCTGCCTAGGAATTTGTCTCCCTTCTGCTTCTATCACTGGTACAGGTAGACATAGGGCTATGGTTTTATCTGTGGTATTTGGCTGTTACAGAGAGGTTATGACCTACAGTTTTCTGTCTTTTTAGGCTGTGCCTTTCCTGACTCTCAGGCTAGACAGATCAGGGGTTTGTTGATGCTTTTTTTTTTTCTTTTGCTTCTGTAGGTGTTTCTGGGCTATATGAGGCACAAAGAAAAACAGAGAAACTCACCACAGTGTTTTTCCTTGGATCCCCTGATGCCCAGATGGTCTGCTTTTTCCTTTCACCTTTCAGAAGGTGTTTTTATTATATGTAAAATCCAGGGTTTTCATTGTACCAAGTAGAGGAATAAGGAAAAATACACCAACTCCATCCTTCTGGAAGAATACAACCAATCTGCATGTATTCATTGTTCTTATTCGTGCTTAGCTTTCTCTGCTGCAGTTTCATATGGTATGATGAAAACATAATATTTTGGATACCAGTATTCTGTATAGGGTGTTCTTTCATTGCAGGCCTCAAATAGACTTACAGGAAATAGACTTTTACAATAACATTAGGAGGTAAGAGAATTGCCTCATTATGCCCATATGGCTGCCTGTGAGCACACATGTATGTTTACACAGAGTCTTAGAAACTTCATCTTGAGGTAGGCTGAACACAGTGTGGTTGCTGAGCATATTTTACAGTTTATCTATAGGAGAATGGAGGAGACCAGAAAAGCATTGAGGGAATGTAAACAGAGAGAAAAAATGTTGATTCGGACCCTGTCATGATAAGATCCTTGTGGAGAGAGTGGTATAAAACTGAGCAAGCTTTATAAACATAAAATGAAAAAAAATTTAGTTTTTTAACTTAATAATTAATTACTTTGAAAAGTTGTATAACTAAGACTAAAACTAAAAAGTTGTATAACTAAGACTAAAACTCACAAAGACCAGTAGAAGACTTCTGCACAGCAACAGTGGAGTAATATGTGGTTGTACTCCTATTTTTCAGTATGGCTAACTTGTATTATCTTTTCTTTATGAAAATCTGGTTTAGAAGTTTTCAGTTCCAGAGATGTAGCAGACTAGATAATCTCAAAACTTTTACACCTGCTAAAATATCAAAAAATAATAGGTGGTAAAATTCCTCCTAGATACATATTTGAGCGCAACAACAAAGTTAGAAAATTCCCAAGGGCTAGAAGGAAAGAGGGAGCAGAAAACAGCAAAACCCACTATCACTGCCTGGGAAGAATGGGGTGGGCAGTTGGTCGGGGTCATGAGTCTCAGTAACATAGGGGCTGACATTTTAAAATCTATGCCAGGCTAGGTGATGAAGCGTTAGTCCTACAGAAGGAGAAAATTTCAACTAAGACTTCCACATGAAGCTGGAGCCCTGAAGGTCTTCCCCATCAGTGAAGAAGTGAGACACCTAACACAGAGAAGGAACAAGGAATCCCAACTGGTCAGAAAGAGGGAAGAGTGGGGACAAGTCTCCATTGTGAATGGACAATACTAATCTTTTGTCACATGTGGGCTTGGAGTTCAAAACTATACTACCCATATTTGGAAATTATCATGTTGGGAAGTTAACACAAAAATGGTACTGGTGTGTAATACCCCTAGAGTTGCTGATGAAGCCAATGTAAAATTATTCTTAAAGGACGTGACATATCTTCAAATAATTCCACAGTAAAAACTGACTGGAAAGGAGCTCTCAATCCAGTACTACACAATACAAAAGAAAAATATTCATCGTGAACAAGAACCAGGAAATAAAATAGCAGATTTCAACTCTCCAAAGCTAAAGATAAGTGAATAAATAATCATATATGTATTTAGAATAAAAAGTTGTATAAGAAGAAATAAAACTAAAAGGCCTAGATGTTATGAAAAAAATGACAAATTGGAACAAACGGCTTATAAAACTAAATGCATATAGTCATTAAAATATATAGTGTAATAGACAAGTTAAATAGTAAATTAAACACAGCTAAACTAGAAAGCAGTCAATCTAAGAAAACTGGCCAGAATGCAGCAGAGAAAGATAAAGAAATGGGAAATATTCCAGGGAGGTTAAGAGACTTACAGGACAAAAATGAAAGATGTCAACTAGAAGTCTAGAAGCTCCTGGAAGAAGATATAAAACAAATAGGGAGAAGCACAATTTTAAGAGAAAATAATAGAAAATTTTCAAAATTGATGAAAGACATGAATCCTCAGATTCAGGAATCTAAGTCATGATCATAATAAACTAAAATAAATTCACATTTCTACACAAAATAGTAAGGTTTCAGAGCACTAATATCAAAAAAGATCTTAAAAGTATTCAGAAGCAACAGAAAGAATGGATACTAATTAATAACAGTATGTATGACCAACAATGGAGTAATATGTAGTTGTACTCCTATTTTTCAGTATGGTTAACTTGTATTAGCTCTCTTTTCTCTCCCCCACTCTCATTCTCTCTCTCTGCCTCTCTTTCTCCTTCAACTTTTTTCCCTTTTTTGAAACAATCATTCTCATCAAATATGTGTATTTTTGTATGTTTGGTATTTATTTAACTACTGATTCTATTTGTTTAATAATTACAGGGCTATTCTTCTTTTTTGTTGTTGTTGTTGAAGACAGAGTCTTGCTCTGTCTCCCAGGCTGGAATGCAGTGGCACAATCTTGGCTCACTGCATCCTTGCCTCCTGGGTTCAAGAGATTCTCCTGCCTCCGCCTTCTGAGTAGCTGGGATTACAAGGGTGTGCCACCACGCCCAGCTAATTTTCGTATTTTTAATAGAGACAGAGTTTCACTGTGTTGGCCAGGCTGGTCTCCAAACTCCTGACCTCAAATGATCCACCCACCTCAGGCTCCCAAATTGCTGGGATTACAGGCATGAGCCACTGTGCCCGGCCTCTTCTTTTGTTTTTATTCTGAAGTTACTTTTAGTATGTTACAGCTTTATAGGAGATTACCTATTTCATTTATGTTTTCAAATTTATCGGCACAAAGTTGTTCATAGTATTGCCTTATTATTTCTGATTCTGTAGTATTGTCTTTATAATTTTATAATCAGACTATAGTGTAATGTGTTTAAAACTCAAAGAAGCAATACAATTAGAAAGCATAATAACCTAAACTATGAAGATGGAATATGACCAAATACATCTGTCTGGGCACCCAGTGAAAAGACATACCTTAAATATGGTGACTTGGAAAAGCTGAAAATCAAAGAATAAGTGAAAGGATTAGGCAAGTGCAAACAAATTAAAGCTACTGTTGTGGCTTAATATTGAACACAGATGTATTTGGGGCAAAAGCCATTAGGATTAAAAACATTTTATAATGCCAAAGACTAAAATTCACAATGAAAATATAAGCCATGAATATCAATGCATTAAGTCACATAGAAAAACTCATAAGAAAAAAAAGGAAATTTTATTTAAAAAATAGAAACACAGTAGTGGTAGAAAATGTGACTCACTTTTCTTAGTTCAT
Organism: Hylobates moloch; assembly: GCF_009828535.3. Classification (NCBI taxonomy): domain Eukaryota; kingdom Metazoa; phylum Chordata; class Mammalia; order Primates; family Hylobatidae; genus Hylobates; species Hylobates moloch. Next base: position 65,661,124 of record NW_026652293.1, on the reverse strand, counting down.
GACCCATCAAGTGATCAAAAATTAGATAAGCATATAGAAGAAATAAATAACATAATGTAACTTCAATATATATTACAGGATATATACACACATGCATGTATACACACATGCACAAACACATATACATATAGTAAATGAAAAAAACCTTTTCGGGTGCCCATGGAATATGAAGAAACACTGATTATATATTAGGCAATTAAAAAGGAGCTCACTCTTTCATAATTCTTACAAACTACAATAGTAGTTCAATTTCTAGTAATGACATGCTAGGTATTTACAACCAATTTTCCCTAGTGAGGGCAACTAAAGAAAACTGAGTAAAAAACAAAGAAAAGGGCCAGGTGCAGTGGCTCATGCCTGTAATCCCAGCACTTTGGGAGGCCAAGGCAGGTGGATCACCTGAGGTCCGGAGTTCGACACCAGCCTGGCCAACATGGTGAAACCCTGTCTCTACTAAAAATACAAAAATTAGCCGGCCATGGTGGTGCACACCTGTGATCCCAGCTACTCGGGAGGCTGAGGCAGGGGAATCGCTTGAACCTGGGAGGCGGAGGTTGCAGTGAGCTGAGTTTGCACCACTGCACTCCAGCCTGGGCAACAGAGTAAGACTCTGTCTCAAAAAACAAACAAACAAAACAAATATAAAGAAAAGAACCAAAAAAACTTTCTTTAAACTCAAAGTTGTTCGTTGCTCAAAACCTTCAAAGTACTGAAAATTCAGATCAAAATCCAGTAGAAGGAAAGCACCCAACACTCATAGCCATTTTTATTCAAGACCATCTGCCAAACCTGAAAAAAGAAACAGCCAAACTGAGCTATGCTTTGTGGTCTTGTAGGGCAAATGTATGAAAAGTCAACACCCAGGCCCAGTAAGGCTGGTGGTCACCTGAACGGCCTGACCCCAAGCAGTGCCCACCCTGATGGGTGTACAGCAGTGTGTCCTCAGGAAATGTCTCATGCCAAATCATTCTGAGCTGCATGGTGATAGCAGAATGCCACTGACTTTGCAAGAGCTAATACATGATTGTTAGTGGCAGCAGCAATGAAGGGTGGATAAACAATCCCAGCTGTACCTTGTGCATATAATCAATGTTAAAGGAGACAGTGCGCCCCTGTATTTAAACTCTGGCTGCCTTTTCATTGTCCAGATTTCTTTAAGGTTGCCCTGCCTATGAATAGAATTACAGTCTATTTTTAACTCTGTCTTGGATTTGCTATATGAACAGACCCCCACCAAACTTCTCACTCCGTCCAGCAGTATTTCCTCACCAAAAAATGAGACAACTTTTCCCATAGGCTGTGTGTACTGACAAAGGGGAATTTGAAGCATTATCAATATAGAAAATTACTATTAAATTATTTAAGTTGCTCAGAAGAAACTGAGAGAGAAGGTGCTTGACCTAGAGAGACTGGCCAGGGGTGGGAAGGCCAAGTTTGAAGGGAAAAAGCCAGCTCTGCTCTCTGCATTTCGTATTAACATAAAAGGGGTGCTTCTCAGTAAATCAACTTCTGTGGAGAGTCCTGTTACACAACTCTTGTTCTGTGGTGCTCAGGACAGCATTAGCCAGCAATGCACAGTGACTTTGTCAGGCAAGTGCTAGGAAGACCATGCATGCAGACGCATGCCTAATGTGTACCAGGATTGCATGTTCCCACTGAGATTGGGGAGTGAGCTGTAAACCCTGTTTCCTCTTTGAGCTACAGAGCTGACGTTCATTTGATTGGACAGTTAAGGCAGAAATCCAATTACTGAGCTAATTAGCACCTTTGAGGGGTAAGCACCAAATTTACAGGAGGAAAGCACTGGAGAAAACTCAAATTGCCCAGTGTGGCTGACAGTCCACCCTCTTAGAGAATATGTGGAGAGCCAGAGGTCCTGGGAGTACACAGGCAGCTTAGCTTAGTTATTGCTCATCAGAATTTAGACTGTGTTCTGTAGGCTTCTGAAAAGATAGCTTTCTAGTGAACATAGTTTTAGAAGGTGTTTAGTTCCCTAAGGAGTTTAGTAAATGACTTTCTTTTGTCTTAATCCTCCTTTAAAAATTGTTTATTCTGCTGCTTGAAAATTCCATTTGTGGTAGGTCTTAAGGTGAAATTAAAATTCCATTCAGGGACTAACTATGCAGACATGGGATTTCAGCTTTCATTAGAAAGAATTTTGTTGTTTGCTCTATTTTCTGCTACCCTGAGATCTTTTATTTTTCAAAGCTGCTATGAGAGTATTTGTAAGGGAAACCAAAGCTGTAATAGAACAGCATGCTGGGGTTCACAGCCTTTCTGAAATGTAACACAGTGTTTCTTCTCTCCAACCCATCCCTAGCATCACAGAACTCAACAGGATCTTGCCTAGGTGATTCTCAAATGTCTAAGACATACACGAAAAGAAAGAATACTTTTTTTTTCTGAAGACAAGCCTTTTCATTTATTCAAATTATAGTTCCAACCAAATATCTTTTTAACTGTTTTGATTCCCAAAAGACAAGTTCACAAAAGAAGGCTGCATTCTTAGGTTTCTTCTTAAGCACCATTTCTGACAAGTGCTTTTCATTTATTAAATTATACAGAATATGTCAATGATCATGTTTAAACATAAGCCACATATGCAGCATTGACTGGCAGCTAGTCTTCTTTCTTCTTAGCAAATATTTTAAGGACAAGAACTTCAGAAGTAGCCTTATCTTTGACCATTCACTAATTTATTCTGCAAATATTTATTGAGTGACTACTATGTGCCAGTTGTGAGCAACAAACTTACTCTCATGGTACTTAGGGACTGATGTAAGAGTCAGATATAATCAGATAATTACACAAAGAGATGTATGATGTGGTGTAAAGGCTCCTGAGCCAGCCTCCCTAGGTCATATTCAGGCTCTACCACCTGTTAGATCTGTGACCTTGAGCACTCTACTTAATTTCTCTGTGCCTCTGCCTCATCCGCTGTGAGAATGGGTATAATGAGTACCTACCTCAGAGGGTAGTTCTGAGGCAATAATAAGCTAATACATATAAAGTACTTAGAACAGGCACATGACACAAGCAAGTGCTACATAAATGTTAGCTGCCATCATTATGATTGACGTTAGCCTTGACAGGTGCTCCAAAAGAGAGGTACAGGTACAATGCATGAAAGAGAACATGACAAAGGAATCTCACGCAGCACAGGAGTCAAGGCAGCTTCCCTGAGAAGGTGATACTTGAGCTGAGACTTGAAGGATGAGAGGAGTCAATGAGGAAAAATGAGTGGGAATGGAAAGGGATCCCTAAGTAGCGGGAACATTTGCAAAGGATACTGGAGAGGAAGGAACGACAGGACTAAGAGGTCTGGGCATGTTGAAGGGGTGGAAAAGGAAAACCAACAGGCTTGGAGCAAAGAAAGCAAAGGGCGGAGTGATAGAAAAGGCAGGAGCTGGCCAGGCGCGGTGACTCACGCCTGTAATCCCAGCACTTTGGGAGGCCAAGGCAGGTGGATCATGAGGTCGAGAGACTGAGACCATCCTGGCCAACATGGTAAAACCCCGTCTCTACTAAGAATATAAAAATTAGCTGGGCGTGTGGCACGTGTCTGTAATCCCAGCTACTCGGAAGGCTGAGGCAGTACAATCGCTTGAACCCAGGAGGCAGAGGTTGCCGTGAGCCGAGATTGCGCTGCTGCATTCCATCCTGGCGACAGAGTGAGACTCCATCTCAAACAAAAAAAAAAAAAGAAAAGAAAAAGTAAAAGCAGGAGCCAGACGTGTTCAAGACCAGGCTTTCTACAATTGCCAGTGGGACCTTCATTATGCCCAAATCTTTAAGTAAACCCTATGTGTGATGCTGATATATTTGTGGAAGCCCTTTCTTAATGGCTAATATATCAGATTTAACCATATGAAATTGCCATTTTGTAGGTGATAATAAACAGCTGACTATCATCAATTTCATAGGCCTGATGTCAATTTCATATTTCATTCTTTAAAGACTGCCACTCATTGTTGGAAATAAAACGACAAAGGTAGGCTGGCATAGCCTCTCCAAGAGAGCAGATCGCTGCACTTACAAAGGGTTTTGGAGATGTGTGGAGTTCAAGGGCTGGTGAGGTTTTGGAGGCATACATGGGTTGACGGCATCTGTATAGGTGGTTACTTGAAAAGCCTGTTGTTCATCAGTTGCCCCTCAGAAGTCTGCAGTGAGTTGGCTAACTCTCAGAAGCCAGAGGTTGTCATGGACTGGCTGCCTTACAAAAGCTGTGCACTGAGGGGTGTTTTCATGATGGAATAGGTTCAAAGCTGGTTCTAGTGGCCACTTGTTACCATGGCTGCAGACGATCTGAGAGCTTTCATTTTCACGATTCAACCTAAGAAAGGTCTATAAGAGTATACCTCACTCTTGAAAGCAGGTGGTGGAGATGTTGACTACTCACCGCCATTTCCTGAAATCAATTTGAAGAGAAAGATACCCATGTGGACACTGTTCTCAAGTTCTGAAAGTGGATGGCACATTTGCAGTTAAACACTTGCTTTTTTTTTTTTTTTTGAGGCAGAGTCTCACTCTGTCACCCAGGTTGGAGTGCAGTGGTGCAATCTCGGCTCACTGTGACCTCGGCCTCCTGGATTCAAGTGACTCTCCTGCCTCAGCCTCCCAAGTAGCTGAGATTATAGGAGGCTAATCTTTTTGTATTTTTAGTACAGATGGGGTTTCACACTGTTTGCCAGACTGGTACCAAGCTCCTGACCTCAAATGATCAGCCTGCCTCAGCCTCCCTAAGTGTTGGGATTACAGGCATGAGCCACCGTGCTTGGCCTAAATACTTGCTTTGATTTTGCCGATCTGGTGCTCCAAATTGATTAAGACACAAGGCCGTTCTCTCCAAATCAGAGAGCTACTCATCTCTCTCCTCCATGTGTTTCTTGTATTGTTCCCTCTATTTCTTATCATGAGACTCCTCTCTTCCTGCAGTGTGGTAAAACTACAGCAATCGTCTTAACCTGTGAGATCTGTCACCTTTGCGTTTTCCCCTCATGCAGCTGGTTCTGTAAACCAATTCTTCTGCTTGGGGGGGATCTAATCATGACCTTTTACCCTTTTGTGGCCTCTTCTAGTACAAGGCGAGTGGATAATTCCAACACAAGACTGGCAGTCCAAATTGAAAGAGATCCAGGTAAGAAGATATCTTCTCTCTTTTTAAACTATTTATTGTTGTATGGATGGATTCTCAAAAGGAAGAATTAAATACTCACTCTGTACTCATTGTGGAGACAATGCACGTCTTGGTTAATATGCTGACTGTGGATTAAAACTGTGCGGGTAGAGTGATCAAGCAACTTGATTTGGTTTGACAGTGCATTGCTCCGCTGTTTAGGATTGATTAGGACCTTGCTCAGTATTGGATACCCCTGTTAATCAAGACATTTTAGTTCGTGTGTAGTAAACCTCAAACACAGACTATAAACCTTGAGATTCATCTTTTAGGAAAAAAAATTCTTTGGAAAAACATCAGCATGATAATATCCTTAAAGGCAAAGCATTCCATGATCCAGGATCTAGAAGCCTTCAGAAACTTTGGTCAACATTAAGCTATGAAAGGATTTACCTGCTAGAAAATTATTTTACTTTTTTCTTTCCATAATCAGTCTCCTTTTTTAACCATTCTATTTCTTCTTTCCTTATATTAGAATGCAAATTTTAACTGTTCTCTATTTTTATCCTCCTCACTCCCTTCTTTGTGCCCCAAAATCTGTCTAGGAACAATTGTATCATGCTCATTATCTATATTTGAATTGCATCTACATGATTAATTCGAAATCAGAATTTGAAATTTGAGATACCTGGAGAGAGAGGCTTATTTTTTGTTGAACTTTATGTCAGTACAATGAGGGAGGAGAGGTACTGATATCTCTGAGGTGCAGCTATGGGACTGTGATGTTACAAGGCTATTGATACAAGGCAGAGGGACAGTTTCCCAAGCACATTGTGCTGTTAGTTAATCATAATTGATGTTTCATTTTAATATAATTATGCAGATGTGTGGTCAATGTGTTCTAAGAAGATGCCCTGAGTTGAATCTCTACTTTTAGTGATTTCAATTGTTTTGTTTTATTTAAACATTGAACAGTTTGAACAATTAAGCAAAGGCTAATTCTCTCATTCAGGCCTTTCCTTTCAAAGTGCCAGAGACTGAAAGTTGTCTTTAATTAGTGTCTCAGGATGCATGCTGCCTCATCAGAGAAAATGAATATAGTGCAGGTCAAGGAGGCTTCATCTGCATAGAAGATTAAGCATACTGGTACTTTATTAGACTACATGGCATGAGTCAGCCCACAGAACAATTTCTTTCCATTAATCATAATTAGGTTATAAATGCTCTAGTTTTGATACAGCTTTCAACTGTCGTGAGTGGCCAGCAAAGATACTCATAATTCGATAGTGTTATTCTGTAGATTTCTTAGAGGCGGATTGGTGATCTTCCTTATGTAAGCGCACTTGGGGCATCTTCACCTTCTTGTACCACTCCCTGCCTTCCGCACACTGATTGTGCCCTAGTTCCCATGGATACAAAGCAGGGATGCTTCGGTCAGATCTGCAGTCTTCATCCCTGTCCTCCCTGAATGTCTGTCTCCACTCAAATAGATGATCCAGAAGGGAGCGTTGAGTTTTGCTTTAGGCGTTTCCTCTTTGGGACAACTATGCCTGCGGTTTTCCAGAGCCGTAATTTCCTCTCCCAAAGAAAAGCTACTCCTAAAATAAAAGTTGTGAATGTGAACATTTTTCCTAGGCTTCTCCCAATGCCTATTCCACCCACAGGACCACAGACCAGGAAGACTTCCCATGTTATCCAATCTTCTGTTTAAAAAATCTTCATGTCCTTTGTAGGGACATGGATGAAACTGGAAACCATCATTCTCAGTAAACTATCGCAAGGACAAAAAACCAAACACCGCATGTTCTCACTCATAGGTGGGAATTGAACAGTGAGAACTCATGGACACAGGAAGGGGAACATCACACTCTGGGGACTGTTATGGGTTGGGGTGAGGGGGGAGGGACAGCATTAGGAGATATACCTAATGCTAAATGATGAGTTAATGGGTGCAGCAAACCAACATGGCACATGGATACATATGTAACAAACCTGCACATTGTGCACATGTACCCTAAAACCTAAAGTATAATAAATAAATAAATAAATAAATAAATAAATAATAAATAAAAAAAAATCTTACATCCCTCATCTTGAGAGATCCCATGACAGGAGGGAAAAGAGTCAGGGCACAGCAGGGAGGATATAGGAAATGCACTATGCACTCCTAATTTCACCCCCACTCAACACGCACCCCTGGCTTTCCAACGGGAAGCAAGGTATTCTATCATTCCATCTTTTCCATCATTCCAACGATTCCATCGCTCCCTTCTGGATCGTCTATTTGAGTGGAGACAAACATTCGGGGAGGACAGGGATGAAGACTGCAGATCTGACCGCAGCATCCCTGCTTTGAATCCATGGGAACTAGGGCACAATCAGGGTGTGGAAGGCAGGGAGTGGTACAAGAAGATGAAGATGCTCCAAGTGCACTTACATAAGGAAGATCACCAATCCGCCTCTAAGCATCATTCCATTTGCTGCTTCCTCCTTCACCCTTGTCTTGGATGTCATTATCCACCCAATTAAAATGGCCAAAGTTAAACAAACAAGCAACAATGGACAATTCCATGTCCCGGCAAGGATGCAGAATTAAAGCTCTCAATCACTGCTGGGGAAATGCAAAAAGGGGACAGCCACTTTGGAGAACAGCAGTCCCGCTCCTAAGCATTTGCTCGAGAGAAATGGGGAGAGTCATATTCACACAAACTCCTGTTCATGACTCTTGGTAGTGGTTTTACCCATAATCACCAAAACTGGAAACAACCCAAGTATCCTTCAGCGGATGAATGGATAAACAAACTGTAGCACATGCATACAGAGGGATACTACTAAAAGGTGAAACAGAACACACTCATATATACAAGAGATGAATGCATTATTCTAAGTGCTGGGTATGTGACTATATGCATTTTTCAAGACTCATAGAATAGTACACTAAAATGGATGAATTTTACCCCACATAAATTATTCTTCAATAAACCTGAATTTTTAATTTATATATAGTTTAATAACATGGTATCCATTTATATATAGTATAATAACTTATATGTTATATAATATGTAAAATATATATTTTTATTTAACAAACAATACTAGCAATGATTGTATTATATATTTTAGCACTATATATAAATTGATGCTGCTTATTGCCTATAAATTATACAGAGAGAATATCAAGGGAAAAAATTGGAGGGTCTCATATAATCCACTAAAATGTGGGGAGAACAGATCTTTCCTCTTTTATGTATATAAAGCGTCTGATTTTACCCTTAATGAGATGACAACTCACTGTTTCCTAGGTCTGGGTACAGAGCAAGGAGTAGGCATTCACTGATCATATTTCTTGTCTGCCTTTAGGGAATGATGACAACAATCTCAATTCCATTTTTTATGAACACTTGACAAGGACCCTGCAGGAGTCCCTCTGTGGAGACTTAGTTCTTGGTCGTTGGGGCAACTACAGCTCTGGCGATTGCTTTATTTTGGCTTCAGATGACCTCAATGCCTTTGTTCACCTGATTGAAATTGGAAATGGTCTTGTCACCTTTCAACTTCGAGGACTGGAATTCCGAGGTAAGAATTTCTTCATTGTGGAAACTATTGAAAGTTGGTTGCTTGAGTTAATTATCAAGCAAAACTTTGGGAAGAAGTCACTGTTAAACAGGAAAAACGTAATGTCTTCCTACTGAAAGAGCTTGCCACCACTACCTTGATATAAATAAACTACAGTCATCTGAGGGAATAAAAACATAAAACATAGAATGGCATGTAAACTTGTGGATTAGCAAACCAGGAGATTGGTTTTGTTAGCAAATCAGGATATTGATTTTAATCCTTCTGGGAAAAACTCAGAAGCCACAGGAGGTTGTGGGGAACATTGGGGCTCCAAATGGAATCAGCCCGACCTTGTTCTGTGGGTCACAGGTGTTGGGATCTGCTGTGTGCAAATCATTTAAGGTCTTAGAGCTTTTCTTTCCTATCTGCAAAATAATAATAATGAGAATGGCTGCCTTATAATGTTGCTGTGTGGTTTAAATGAGATCATGCAGAAGGCATTTCATGAATCCTCATTGCTTTGTGGTTATTGAGTCTGCCTGAATCTTGAAAGTATAACCCCAGTTTTCCCACAAATCAGGAGCTGGAGTTATGTGGGATGCAGAGAGTGGTATAAGTGATGTACCTGTTGCCTTCTCCTGCGTTATTTATTCCTTTACTCATTGCATGTTTTCTGAACGTCTCCTCTGTATTAGGCAGTGTTTTAATGCTGGAGATGCAATGGACACGTGACATGAAAGAGTCTTATCCCAATGAAGCTTACCTCCAGTGAGAGACACCTAAAGTAAACAAGTAAACAAACAGGCAAACTAATTACAGCTTGGAGCAAGTGCTATGAGGGAAGTAAATAGGGTTCTGGAACCCAAAGTCACTGCAGAGGATGAGGGTGAGGAGGTGCCATGTTCAATGGGATGGTCAAGGAAGCCTCGAGAGGAGAGCAGAAGGAAGAATGTCCCCAGTGCAGGAACTGATACCTGCTAAATGCATGAGTCAGGCAGCATCTCAGAGCATCCTTGGCATCTGGGAGGGCTCAAGTGACTAGGGCTGACCAGCGCTCACAGTAACTTGACATGAGGCAGTAGGAAGCCCAGTAATGTGAGATCTCCCTGCCAGTGTCAGGGACTATATGTTATTCTCTATGTTATGGGGAACCATGTAGGGACTCTGGAGGAGGGAATGGTTGACCCTCTCTATACTTTAAGAGATTGGTCTGGTGGCTGTGTGGAGAATGTACTGGGGGAAGACAAAAGTGGAAGCAGGGAAACCATTCAGGACTGCATTGTAGACACCCAAGCAGATGATGGCTGACAGGGAAGTGCCCAGAGACTGGGAGGTAGAATTAGAAGGACTAGCTGTTAGGGGTGAGTGAGAGGGGAGGCTCTGTGTGACCCCCAAGTTTCTAGATCAAATGTCTGCTTGGGCAGAGGTGTGTTTACTAAAACAGGGAAGCCTGCAAGAAGAGTAGGACTTTTTGGTCTGGTGGTAGAGGCATTCAAGTGAATGTGCCAAGTAGCTAGTACATACAGTCTGATAGTTATTCAGGAGACATTTATCTAGCACTGATTACATGTCATGCACTAGTGTAGGTACCATGAATACAGAAGTGAAGCCCCCACCTTAAGACACTGGGAGCCTCACAGAGAAGACAGGTATGGAAGGAGCTCATGTGAAATGAGTATCACATGAAATGAGTGTTATGACAGTGTCCTGCAAGAGCCACATTAGGGACCAGAGGAGAGGCACTGGTGTCAGGTTGGAGTCTGGGTCAGCTCAATGGAGGAGAAAGAGGAAGGGCCTTACCTGCTAAGGAGCAGCAGATGTGATGACAAAGAAGGACCAAGTCATCCGATGTAGTTCTCAGCACATAGTTTGGAAGTGGTTATAAGTAATGCTAGAAAGGTGAACAGGAGCCAGTTCATACCTGTTCAAACCCTCACTGTGACAAAAGGACATCTTTTAGCCAAAAACAAGTTGTCATTTTTTCCCATCTTGAACACCATTATCTAAAGATGATCAGTTATCTCAGTTCTTTGGATGAGAATTTCTAGCATTAGTTTTGTGAATATCCATGCCTTTTCACATTCCTAAATAAATGTATACAAAATATTTTTTTTTTCTAGAGTGGTAGGTTCTGTGTTTTAGGTGTGCACTCCGTGCACTTTTCTGAATTTTAAGAATCTAATTTATGGGGCTTAGTTTGGAGAAGGTTATTGAGCAGGGGACTAGTGATAGAACTCTATAGAGTAATCACAGAAGGGATATTTCCCCTACATTTAGCACAGATGCCAGAAAATGTCACAAGAGATGGTGGAAATAAGTGTCTTCAGTGCAATAATACAATAGAACTGTCCTGCTCTCTGAATTTCTGAATCTCAGCTCTTTTGAGAGCTTTTCTTAAAAGTTCTTTTATTTTAGTATATTTCTTTTTAAATATAATTTCAACTTTCATTTTAGATTTAGGGGGTACATATGCAGGTTTGTTACATGGATATATTGTGTGATGCTGAGATATGAGGTATGACTGGTCCCATCACTGAGGTACTGCTCATAGTACTCAACAGTTTTTCAAGCCTTGTCCCCTTTTCTACCTACAACATCTACTAGTCCCCAGTGTCTATTGTTGCCTTCTTTATGTCCATTAGTACCAAACGTTTAGCTCCCATTTATAAGTGAGAACATCTGGTATTTGGTTTTCTATTCCTGCATTAATTTGCTTAGGATAATAGCATCCAACTGCATCCATGTTGCTCCAAAGGACATGATTTTATTTTTCTTTATGGCTGCATAGTATTGCATGATGTATATGTACCCCCATTTTCTTTATCCAGTCTACTGTTGATGGGCACCTAGGTTGATTCCATGTCATTGCTATTGTGAATAGTGCTGCAGTGAATATATGAGTGCATGTGTCTGTTTGGTATAACGATTTATTTTATTTGAGTATATATACCCAGTAATGGGATTGCTGAGTTGAAAGGTAGTTCTGATTTAAAGTGCTTTGAGAAATCTCCAAACTGCTTTCCACAGTGGCTAGACTAATTTACATTCCCATCAACAGTGTATAAATGTTCCCTTTTCTCTGCAGCCTCACCAGCATCTATTTTTTTTACTTTTTAATAATAGCTATTCTGATTAATGTGAGGTGGTATCTCATTGTGGTTTTGATTTTCATTTCTCTGATGATTAGTGATGCTGAGCATTTTTTTCATGTGTTAGTTGGCCACTTGTATGTCTACTTTTGAGAAGTATCTGTTCATATCTTTTACCCATTTTTTAATGGGGTTATTTATTTTTTGCTTGTCTGATTGTTTAATTCCCTTATACATTCTGGATATTAGACCTTTGTCAGTTACATAGTTTGAGAATATTATCTCCCATTCTGTAGGTTGTCTTTTATTCTATTGATAGTTTCTTTTGCTATGCAGAAGCTCTTTAGTTTAATTATGTCTCATTTGCCCATTTTTGTTTTTTTGCAATTGCTTTTGAAGACTTAGTCATAAATTCTTTCCTAAGGCCCATGTCCAGAATAATGTTTTCTAAGTTTTCCTCCAATAGTTTGAGGTCTTACATTTAAATCTTTAATCAATCTTGGGTTAATTTTTGTATATGGTGAAAGGTAGGGGTCCTGTTTCATTCTTCTGCATATGGCTAGCCAGCTATCCCAGCACCATTTGTTGAATAGGGAGCCCTTTCCCCATTGCTTATTTTTGTTGACTTTGTCAAAGATCAGATGGCTATAGGTGTGTGGCTTTTTATTTCCGGGTTCGCTATTCTGTTCCATTGGTCTATGTGTCTGTTTTTGTACCAGTACCATGCTCTTTTGGTTACTATAGGCTTAGAGTATAGTTTGAAGTTGGGTAATTGATGCCTCTGGATTTGTTCCTTTTGTTTAGGATTGCTTTTGCTACTTGGGCTTTTTTTTGGTTCAATATGGGTTTTAGAATAGTTTTTTTCTAGCTCTGTGAAAAATGACATTGGTAGTTTGATGGGAGTAGAGTCTATAGACTGCTTTGGGCAGTATGATCTTTTTTTTTTTTATTATACTTTAAGTTCTGGGATACATGTGCAGAACATGCAGGTTTGTTACATAGGTATACACATGCCATGATGGTTTGCTGCACCCATCAACCCGTCATCTACATTAGGTATTTCTCCTAATGCTATCCCTCCCCTAGCCCCCCACCCCATGACAGGCCCCAGTGTGTGATGTTCCCCTCCCTGTGTCCATGTGTTCTCATTGTTCAACTCCTATGTTGATTCTTCCAATCCATGAGCAAGGATTGTTTTCACATTTGTTTGTGTCATCCATAATGTTTTTCAACAGTGTTTTTGTAGTTCTCTTTGTAGAGATCTTTTACCTTTTTGGTTAGATGTATTCTTAGATATTTGTGTGTGTGTGTGTGTGTGTCTATTGTAAATGAGATTGTGTTTTTGATTTGGCTCTCAGCTTGAATGTTACTAGTGTGTAGAAATGCTACTAAGTTTTGTACATTGATTTTGTGTCCTGAAACTTTGCTGAAGTTATTTTATCAATTCCAGGAGGCTTTTGGCAGAGCCTTTAATGGTTCTCTGACTATACAATCATGTGATCAGTGAAGAGAGATATTTTGACTTCTTTTTCTATTTGGGTGTCTTTTATTTATTTCTCTGGACTGGCTGCTCTGGCTAGGACTTCCAGTACTATGTTGAATAGGAGTGATAAGAGTGGGCATCCTTGTCTTGTTCTGGTTTCAAAGGGAAGGCTTCCAGCCATTTGTTTGTCATAGATGAGTCTTACTATTTTGAGGTGTATTCCTTCTATCCTTCATTTCTTGAGGGTCTTTACCATGAAGGGATGTTGAATTTTATTGAAAGGTTTTTTTCATGTCTATTGATATGATCATATGGTTTTTGTTTTTAATTCTGTTTATGTGATGAATCACATATATTGACTTGTGTATGTTGAACCAACCTTGCATCCTAGGAATGAAGCTGACTTGATCATAGTGAATTAACTTTGATGCACTGCCTAATTTGGTTTACTAGTAGTTTGCCGAAGATTTTTGCATCTATATTCATCAGGCATATTGGCCTGTCATTTTCTTTTTTTGTTGTGCTTCTGCCAGGTTTTGGTATCAGGGTGATGCTAGCTTCATAGAATGCATTAGGGAGGAGTCCCTCCTCCTCAGTTTTTTAGTATAGTTTCAGTAGAATTGGTACTAGCTCTTCTTCTTATGCCTGGTTGAATTCAGTTGTGAATCCTTCTGGTCCAGGACTTTTTTTGGTTGATAAGTTTTTTATTACATATTCAATTTCAGAACTCAATATTGGTCTGTTTAGGGTTTCAATTTCTTCCTGATTCAATCTTGGAAGAGTGTGTGTTTCCAGGAGTTTAGCCATTTCATCTAGATGTTCTAGTTTGTATGCCTAGAGGTATTCATAATAGTCTCTGAAGATCTTTTGTATTCTTTTAGGATCAATTGTAATGTCATCTTTGTCATTTTTGATTGTGCCTATTTGGATCATCTCTCTTTTTCTTTGTTATTCTAGTTAGTGATCTATCAATCTTCTTTATCCTTTCAAATCACCTTTTGGTTTTGTTGACTCTTTGTATGGATTTTGGGGTCTCAATTTTGTTCAGTTCTGCTCTGATTTCAGTTATTTCTTTCCTTCTGCTAGCTTTGGGGTTAGATTGTTCTTGTTTTTCTAGTTCCTTTAGGTGTGATGTTACATCATTAAATTGAGATATTTCTAACTTTTAGAGGTAGGCATTTAGCACTATGAACTTTTCTGTTAACACTGCTTTTACCGCATCCCAGAGATTTTGGTATGTTGTGTCTCTGTTTTATTTATTTATTTATTTATAAGACAGACTCTTGCTCTGTTGGCCAGGCTGAGTGCAGTGGCACAATCTTGGCTCACTGCAACATCTGCCTCCCGGGTTCAAGTATTCTCCTGCCTCAGCCTCCCGAGTAGCTGGGATTACAGGTGTGTGCCACCACACTCAGCTATTTTTTATGTTTTTAGTAGAGACGGAGTTTCACCATGTCAGCCAGGCTGGTCTCGAACTCCTGACCTCAAGTGATCTGCCCGCCTTGGCCTCCCAAAGTGCTGGGATTCCACATGTAAGCCACCATGCCCAGCCTGTTTTTATTCATTTAAAAGGATTTTTTTTTTTTCATTTTTGCCTTAATTTTGTTGTTTACCCAAAAGTCATTCAGGAAAAGTTGTTTAATTTCCATGTAAGTATGTGGTTTTAAGAGTTCTTCTTGGTATTGATTTCTATTTTTATCCCACTGTGGTCCAAGAATATGGATGATATTACTTCCATTTTTTAAAATTTATTGAGACTTGCTTTATGGCTGAGCATGTGGTTGATCTTGCAGTATGTTCCATTTACAGATGAGGAATGTATATTCTGTGGTTGATGGGTGGAGTATTCTATAGATTTCTATTAGGTCCAATTGATCAAGTGTCAAATTTAAGTCCAGAATTTCTTTGTTAGTTTTCCACCTCGATGATCTGTCTAATGCTGCCAATGGGGTGTTGAAGTCCTCCACCATAATTGTGTGGCTGTCTTAGTCTTTTCGTAGCTCTGTAAGTACTTGTTTTATGAATCTGGGTGCTCCAATGTTGGGTGCATGTATGTTTAGAATAGTTAAGTCTTGTTGAATTGAACACTTTATCATTATGTAATACCCTTCCTTGTCCTGTTTTACTGTTGTTGGTTTACAGTCTGTTTTATCTGATATAAGAACAGTGACCCCTGCTCCTTTTTTGATGAAAGCTTTTCAGTTTTTTCTGGAATTTAAGGTAAAATCTTTTAGAGCTAACCTAGTTGAATTATGAATTGTAGTTTCTATCACAAATTCTGTGCCATTTTTAGCTTCTTTAGCAAACTTAACCAATCTTTGAGTTTAAAGGGTCCAAGTTAATGAGATTTTAGAATTTTGCAGTGCTTTTTCTCTCTGTCAGCTCCTCATCACAAGCAGGGCTTCTTAATCTAGCACAATAAATGTTCTGGTCTCATCTTAGATCAATTATATCTTGAGGCATATCCAGCCACCACAAAACTTCATAGTTTAGGATAGCAATGCTGTACTATTTCCCACTGTTGCATGGGTTGGCCAGTGGTTCTGCTGCTGCTGTCACCTGGGCCACTTGAGCAGTTTCATTCAGCAGGTAGATGAGCCAGGTTGGGAGGTCTAGAGGGTGGCTGCCAAACTTGGAGCCTTGGATCTCCTTCATGGGACCACTCAGTCTCCCAGGGGCCAGACTAGGCATCTTCACAGCCAGGTGGTGTTTGGGTTTGAAAAGGGGAAATCTGAACACTTCAAGGACTCTTAAGGCCCAGCGTCCTGGACAGGCACCATGTCATTTCTGCCACATTCTGGTGGTTAAAGCCATTCCCAAGGACAACTCAGATCCTGGTGGTAGAAAAAGTGGCTCTGCCTCATTTGCACAGTGGTATGATTACAGGGAGGCATTATTTGTCAGTATTACAACAACATACCAGACTCCTTTAACTTCATCAGATGAAATACAGAAGGAGGCTCAGAACTGACAGATGTAGCCATCTCCAAGATAGAAGCAGAGATTATGTGAGACTAGACTGCCCAGGAGGATCTCTGCTATTGCTCATTGATATCCCTTCTTCCTGCCAGCCACAGTAATTATATAACCTGGCTATATGGGTCACTTTGGCACCATAACAACATCTTGAGAAAAAAATGATAGTTCTCCTGCCCCAATACCACTCACTCTTAAATAATACATTTTTTAAAACCCAGTTCAATTGTAGTTGGGGACACAGGGACTTTAAAAGAGCACATAGCTTGACAAAACCTAAATTATGCTTTTATTGTGGGAAGAATCCAGTTAACCTAAAATGGCTGTTCTGTTTTGTGTCTCTTTGCAACATATAGTACAGTATTCCTAGGGAAGGTCTGTTTTCTTTTACCTCCTTGGACATTTTTTAGAGTTTTCTTTTCAGCATTTTCCTTTTCAGTTTCCTGTTTTCCAAAATAACTAGCTTTATTTTGGTCAAATTTAATCTACTTCACCCCAACCTGAGGCAGTCAAAATATAGATGGGCTTGTTTTCCCTCCTGAAGTCTACTGAAGCCATCAGCAGAAACATGAAATGTTCACAGGATAGACTCTGACTCTTTCTCAGAAAATGAGAAATACACTCCAGAGGGAAGGCAAGCTCCCCAAGGCTGTGGACCAAGAAAGTATCCTGTCTTCCTCTCCCTGAAAGGGATGCATTTGTGTCAATAAGAGTTCCTGGTTGTGAGCTACAAAAATCAAGTCTAGCTAACTTAAGTAGAAGAAGGATTTGTTGGAAGATGTTGCAAAGGGCACAGACTTCTGAGAAGGCTAGCAAAGGAGGCTTTGCAGCGATTGGACAAGGGCCAAGTCTAAAATCACACCACAGCTGTGAAGGAGTCACATCTTGGCTGGTGAATCCAGACACTGGCATCATGTCATTGATACCATGAGCCTGGATACTGGACACTGCTACTGCCGCCACAGCTGCTCCCAGAAACTGGATGAACACCTCCCTTCCAGACTGCATTCCACATGACCCTGCTTCTTTGTGTCTCCAGCTCATTAGTCAATGTCTGATGTGGGTTTAACAGATTCACAAAGCCAAGATTTCACATGTGTGCTCTAGGTGGAAGAAAGCCTGGGAAAGAAAGTGTCTGACTCTCCAGTTTCTATAATGGGAGGTGGTGACTGCCTATCCCTGAGAGTCACAAAATGGGTAGATTAATTGAAGTAATGCTAGCTGCTGTAACTATTAGGCCCCAGATTTCAGTGGCTGATGCAACAGATATCTGTTATACATTCATATAGAGTCCAGTCAGTGAGTGGAGGTAGTAGGGGAAGGGGATGGTTTCATTCTGCGCTACCAAGGATTCAGGCAAATAGAAGCTCCACCTATTCCCTAGCACATTGCTTTCAAGGCCACCTTGGACTTCAATACCAAGCTGGCAGAAAGTGGAAGATTGGATGGAAGATTGTTATGAGCTTGGCCTAAACCTGGGATATATCATTTCCTTGTACATTCTGCTGTCCACAATTGACATGACTACAAAAGAGGCTAGGAAATGCTATTTAGCTGAGTACCCAGGAGAAAAAGTAAAAGGCTTTGGTGAACAAAAAATAACTGGGGTAGTTCTCGTGCAGTACAAAATTGCCCAAACCTAGAATAGGGGCGTAGATCTTGGGTAGCCAAAGGAATGATCAAGGTCTGTGGCACATCCTATTTCTGTTGTCTGGTACCATAATGAATGATTGATACAAATTCTATATCAAGAATACAAATAGGACGGGTGTGGTGGCTTACGCCTGTAATCCCAGCTACTCGGAAGGCTGAGGCAGGAGAATCGCTTGAATCCGAGAAGTGGAGGTTGCAGTGAGCCGAGATCACACCATTGCACTCCAGCCTGGGCGACAAGAGTGAAACTCTGTCTCAAAAAAAAAAAAAGGAAGAATACAAATGAGGAAGCCCCATTTTTCTATTCTATTCTCTTGGCTCATATATTCCAGAATAGAAATACATTATTTTCTTGTTAATGTAAGAAAACAGGATTGTGGTGCCCCCACTGTTCTTGAGTTCATGAGTATTACTTGCATCTACCTAAACAGGGAGCCTGTCAGGAAAACATCAAGAGTGGACAGATTAATCATTGGCTTTAAATCTAAGCCAAATTAATAGATAATGCATGTTAGAAGGCCAATGGGGGCCACCAAGTTCAAGGGTTTTCAAAAGAAATGGAATCTGTTGGATTGTAAATCCCGTTTAACCCTCATTTGTGTAAGTGGATACAGAAAGATGGGAAAGTGAGAGTTGATTATCCATTTCTGCTCTTCTTAGTCAGTCAAGTGACCTAGGCTGATGGGTTAGTTTATTTCTATGAGAAGAGGAGAAAAATGAATGAGGAATCACCATGCTGCCAACAGCAGGAGCCAGGCAACTTGAAAATACTGTCTGAAGAGGTGAAGGATCAAGAATAGGAATAGAAAGCAGAAGGCATTGGAGGGAGTTTCTTGTGAGATGCATGTGAACTCTGGGCTAAGGAGAGAATGCAGAGAGTGTGATGGCGACAAGTACCCTCCGAAAGGGTAGTCTCATCCCTTCCTCCCACCTAACTAATGGGAAAAGCAAACCCAGAGAAATGAATAAGCTATCCCGAGGCTTATAGCAAGTTAGAGGTAGAGCTAGTCAAACCTGCATGGCTGTCTCTTAACCAGGACTGCCCTTTCCACCTCACCATTTCACCTTCTTCTTTCATTCCTCCTTTCGGGTGTTTGTTTGGAATTCGTATCATAGTGTTTATTTAGTTCAATAAACATGAAATAACTTGGGTGTAATTCATTTTGACACTTGCATAGCCCCTTGAAACTCCATATCATTTTTTTAGTTAGGAAAACTCCCCACTTTCTATCAGGATATACAGAGCATCACCAAGGACTTGGCCTGTCAGAACCTTGATTTCTTCCTTAGAGCCTCAATGTGATTTCTAAATTTCTTCCCAGCTTTGACGGTCCATCAGTTCACAAGATAAAAAAGAATTCCACCACAGGACATATTTAGGGGAAAGTGGAATTTCTCCCTGTTGCTGTGTGAAGATAATTCCCTCCAAGGGAGGAGATTGGATATAATTGATATAGCTCCCAGGCTGGGTGATATACCATGACTGGAGGTCATGGCTGGTGTCACAGAAGTTGAGCAACTATTGGATCCCTGATTGAACAAGAAAGGCCAGTGCGCCTTAGTATTAGTCTATCGGCTGGGGATAGGATTGGGCTTCAGAAGGACCACTGCAGAGAAGAAGCAAAATGGAGGAATTTCAGGCAAAGGAAAGAGGAGGGCTTGCAACAATGGCAGGTGAGGGAATCCAAAGGGATGGGATAAGACTAGGAGGTTGAAACCCATAGTTATTCATCCACAGAAGTGGGAGAGAAGAGAGAACATATGGCATAGATGCAGGTAGGGGCGAGTGTTACAGAGATGGAATGGGAATGGAAGAATGAAGGGAGTACGGAAATATACGAGTTGAATATTCTTTATTTGAAATACTTGGGACCAGAAGTGTTTTGGATTTTGAATTTTTTTGATTTGGAATATTTGCCTATACATAATGAAATGTCTTGGGGATGGGACCCAAGTCTAAACACAAAATGCATTTATGTTTTTTATAAACCCTATATACATAGCATGAAGGCAATTTTATGCAATATTTTTAATAATTCTGTGCAGGAAACAAAACTTGTGTACAATGAAGCATCAGACAGCAGAGGTGTCATTATCTCAGCCACCCATATGGGCAATCTGTGGTTGTTTGGAATCACCATCATTCCTGACTCTGAATTTATGTGCTACTGATAACCATTTATTTTCTTATAATTATTCACATATAAGGACTTAACAGTAAAAATTGTGACACACTATTAATACAGTGAATAAATACTGTGTTCAGGGTAACTGTGCAGTTCAGTGACATCACCAGAATACCTGGATCTGCTGTTAGGCAAAAGCAGCAGCAGACAGCTGCAGGCTCCCAGTCTCCACCCAGGGTGCTGGGTTTTATTAAAAGGTTAGTGTACACTGCATTTTATTTATTTAGGTGCAAAGAAACATCAGAAGCAGTCGAGAGACCAAGAAGTGGGTCCTCTAGGGATGAGGAGGCCTTCTGCTGGGTGACTTTTATAAATGGCCGAGAGGGTCTTTTTCTCCTTGGGGACACTGAAGAAACTGTAGGCTGTGCACCCGCATTTTGACTGTGACCCATCACAAGAGGTCAGGTGCGGAATTTTTCACTTGTGGCATCATGTCAGTGCTCAAAAGATTTTGGATTTTGGAGCATTTAAGATTTTGGATTTTTGAATTTGGGATGCTCAACCAGTAGTATGAATGCTGGGCAGCATGAAACACTCACTTGAGGTGAGTGATCATTATTTTAAAGAGAGATCTGTAAAGATTAATTACTGTGTAGTTTTCTCTAAGCCACATTCAACATTGTGGATGTAGGCATGGAAGGGCAGAGTTAGAGTTAACCAAGACTGGGCTGAACCAAATGTGTCAAGAAGCTGAGAATGTATTTAATATGTAAGGTTGTGAAAATGATTATAATACTTGGTTGGCCATGAAGTGTAAGCCAAGGATGAAGGGAAGTGAGGGTGTGAAAGAGGTAAGAAACAGGACCAATGATTGTGGATCTGGGAAGGGTGCAAAGATTGTTGAACTTGAAAGATTAGAGGAAATGAGCTGGAAAAATGAAGTGGTTACTGGAAAATGGGACGTTTCAAACTGATATCTTTAGAGGGAAAGCAACTTTTTGATAATCAAAGTCTAGGGTTATCAATCTGGGAATGACTGGCTGAGGTTGAGTGGAAGATGAGAGCGTGCCAGGGGTAGAGATCATGGCAGGGGTAGAGATTGGACCGGGCACCAGGATGTTGGAAAGAGCATCTCTATGTATATTGACATCCCCAGGAGTGATGGCAGGAGGCGTGGTGGAGAGAGTGACTGAGCCAGAGCCACAATCTTTACGGAAGGAGTGGGAATGACCAGAGAGGCCATAGGAGATGGCAACGAGATGGAGCATGGGGTTAGGGTGAGAGAATGGTCTGAAAGCATCAATGAGAAACATGAGGATGTCTTCCAGTGCTGACCAAGTGGTGAGAGACATGTGTGAAAGGATTTTGAGATTTGGATGGGTGGGACAGTTACGTTGGGATCAGAAAATGTGATTTATAGAGAGGCAAGGAAATTAGACTGCAGGGAATACTGGGCTTCTCATAGCAAATGACGCGAACTGCATGCAGTAAAGCAGCATTCTCTCATGGGAGGATGAAGACGATCCTGTAATCTAAAGCTGGGTCACCTGCGTGGAAAGCTTTGAGGCGACTGAAACGAAGTTGATCTAGGCATAGAGGTATGTGTGCACAATCCTCATTAGTGGAAGGCTGCTACATTTTTCTCATGGTGAGATCTGTTTTCCAGAAATCGTCCTAGAGGAGGTAGGTCTTAGGAAATAGAAAAGAGTCATCTAATAAGAAAAGTTTTTGGAAAGCAGGAGAAAACAATGATACCATAAATGCATGGTGTTATATGGGCATTTGCCTTTTTAATTATTTGTGTAACTACAGTTCCTCAACTTACTCATTTCTCAGTATTTCCTTGTGATAAGTGATACAGCATTTGTATACATTTTCTACATTTCCATCAATCAAATATTTACAGTTTTCGCTCATCTAATAGTTCAAACAAAAAATAATAGATTACTTTGTTATTTTATTTAAAATAAAGTTGCGATGGAAGTTATATTTGTGTTTGAGTGTTTGTGTTGATCACGAATCTCTGAGGTCAAGGCCTTATCCTTAGTGTCAGGTATGTGACCACATGGTTGGCAATCAATACGTGTTTTCTTGATAACAACATAATAAATAATGATTGGAAAACAAAGCCAGTTTGTTTTCAATAGCCTTACAAAGTTTATGCATTGAGGTTTTTTTATTACTGCAGACTATGAAAAATTAACTAAGTCAGACTGTGTTAGACTGTGCGTCTTTCAAAGGCTGGGGCTTCATGGCTTATTCATGTAACTCTCCCCAGTGCATTGACTGGCTCATGGTAGGATGCCCAGTAAATATTGGTTGGATTAGAAGGTACACAGTTGCAAGTTTCTTGAACACCAATTACATGCCAGGTACCATATTCGTTTCTTTACTTGTATTATCAAAATATTCCTTATAACAGCTCTATAAAGTAAGTAGGTGCTATTACCCAACTGTCGACATGAGAAATCTGAGTGAATGAATTTAAGTAAGGTGCCCATGGCCACACAGTCACCAGTGGTAGAGGAGCATGAACACCTAGATGTGACTGACCCCAAGGTCCATGGCCTATACGTAGACTCCCTGCTTGAGAGGGAAGGAACAGAGGGAGGAAGGTGGGTTAAGTAAGGAGAGAATATGAAAGAAAAAAAATGATTAAACATTTTCAGAAAGTATTTTTGGTTGTTGAAATTAAACAAATAACAGTTGGTTTTACCAGAATTCATTCTTAAAGGCTATTATGGTAGCACCTTTGTAGGTCACTTCTAGCAGCTCAGCTGTTTGAATTTTTGGCTGTCTTAGCAATTTTGCTTTCAATGTTCATTCTGCAAGACTTAATTAAAGTCATGAAACCTAGATGGCTCTTATAGAATGAACATTGAAAGCAAAAGGCACAATTATCAGGATGTAGCTACACATTACCACCAGGTCTGGAAAACATCAAAAAATAGGATTTATGTTTCTGTCTGTGTGAAATGTTATCAGCCATCTCATAGTTTGGCTAACACCCCATAATCACTGGCCTGTGGGGACGTTTAAAAATATCTGTGTAACTGAATCTTATCTAAAGCAAATCCAACCCAAACCTTTATCTTAGCTGGCTAATCCCTGCAGAGCAATAGCTTTCCCACTAATCTTGGAGTTATCTAGAATTTTCTCTGCTCTATGACAACATTCAGGTCATTAGCAAATGCTTAGTTCTTAGGTCTGTATAAATTGAGTAATCTGTCAAATCCCTTGGTTCCAAACTTACCCATATAATAATGAGTTCTTCATTCAGAATCCCTGACCACGTATTTTTCTTCATTGCATATTGTGTGACCTGTTAATAGGAGAGACGAAGCCAGGTTTGTCTAGATAGCAAGTCTGGGAAGAAAGAGGGCTTCTTGCTGAACGTGAACAGAGTCTGCATATCTTAACATTCAGCACTCAAACATAAATTCATGGGTGAAAAAGAAGATAATACTACTTTGAATTAAATATTCTTTAATTAGAATATTTATTCTAAGGATTCTTCTGAGTAGAGTTGAGTGCATTAGTTTTCACATCTTTAAACGGGGCAGGAGTAGGGGGAAATCATATCACTCACAGCGATAACTATAATCTATTTAAACATTTCTTATTCTTATGCTTCTAAACTGCCCAATGTGAGTTACAGTGTGTACTTAGTGATTTGGTTAATTTCATTTTCTCCCATGAGCAGGTTGAAAATAAATAAATTCAGGAAACTTTGGCTTGTAATTTGTCAAGCCTCGTTAGACAGTGTGTGATAAAAGAAGAATACTGATTTTAAATTCAAAAGACCAGACCCTTCCACAAGACTAGTCTCTTTTGAGAATCAGTGCCCTGGAAATTACATCTGCATAACCAGGTTGATGTGTACATCAAATGAGATACTCTGAAGCATTCCTTTTTAAATTGATAAGTGTCACATAAATACATAGTGTTGTGAAATAAAAATTCTGTGAAAAACCAGTGCTGCTTCATTTAAAGGTATTATAACACATTTAAAATCTAGCTTGTCAGACAGGTCACAGAACAAATTTTATTCCTATGGGCAGATCTTAAAGAATATGAGGCTCCTTGGGATGTAAAATTGTTACAATATAAAATCTGTGCTAGGCTCACAAAATTAAACAAGTTATAAATTACTCGAACCTACTTTTGTCTTTTTTCTCTATTGCATACTGGGCCAATACACTTCTGGGTTCCCAGTATCACATTTAAAAGACACACAAGGCCAGGCATGGTGGTGCATGTCTGTAATCCAGGGAGGATTATATGAGGCCAGGTGTTCGAGACCAGCCTGGGCAACATAGTGAAACTCCATCTCTAAAAAAAAAAAAAAAAAGAAAGAAAGAAAATCAGTTAGGTAGGTGTGGTTGTGCCTGACTGAGGTCCCAGCTACTCCAGAGGCTGAGGTGGGAGAATGACTTTAACCCAGGAGTTTGAGGTTACAGTGAGCTATGATTGCACCTGTGCACTCCAACTTGGGTGACAGAGGCAGACCCTGTCTCTACAAAACATAAAATAAAGTAAAAAAGACACACAGGTCCAGTGTTGCTGAAGGACTGGAAACTGGAAACAGGGGAGAAGTTGCCACTAAGGTAATAAAGAACTGAACCCATTCAGTGGTTCAACAAGCCGATCCTATTCATTGCTTTGGTTCTTCTCTGTGGCCTTAGTCATGTAACTATACTATTAGCACTCTGTTTCCCTGTCTTTAAGATTGGATTAATCTAAACTGGATTGATTACCAAGTGGGTGTGTGACACTTAGGGAATAGGAAGTGTCCAGGACAGCTTCTTAGTGATGGTAATGATGGTAGTAGTCGTGGCTCCTACAGTGGAGAGTGTCTCCCAAAGAGAGAGAGTCAGTCTTTCTGTGTCTGGCCCTGGTGGTTTCAGGGAAGCTGAAACCTCCGGAAGGTGAGTCTTTGCTGTGGCAGGGAAAGCCCTATTCATCAGAATCAGAATTAAACAGCAGTCGAGAGAAGGATTGTCCCTTGATTTCCTTTGTTGAGTAAATAAAATCATTTTTACCTCTCTCTAGGGGCTCATTTCTTAGAAATTCTAGTATTTAAAACTGGAATAAGAAATTTTAAGTTTGCAACTATAATCCAATAGATAGAAAAATAAATCTTTTAAGACCTAGAAAATCTCTACATGAATTTTATTTCTATTGTGCAATCTTAAAGAAAAAGGAGGCTCCTTGGAATATAAATTTTTTTTTATATGGAGTCTTGCTCTGTTGCCCAGGCTGGAGTGCAGTCTTGCGATCTTGGCTCTCTGCAACCTCTGCCTCCTGGGTTCAAGCGATTCTCCTGCCTCAGCCTCCCCAGTAGCTGGGACTACAGGTGTGCACCACCACACCTGGCTAATTTTTGTATTTTTAGTAGAGATGGGGTTTCACCATGTTGGCCAGGCTGGTCTTAAACTCCTGACCTATCCACCCACCTTGGCCTCCCAAAGTGCTGGGATTACAGGCATGAGCCACCATGCCCAGCCTGAAATATAAAATTCTTACAATTCTTTCTTTCCACAAATTAAATATAGTGAGGTCTAACAAATACAGAGATGTCCTCTAAGAGCAGGTGGCTGGGAATCGATGACCTGAATGTTCCTTCAAGCTTATGTTCTAGGATTCTGTCCCTGGAAAATGAGTGTGGGTAGAAGAGGGGCTGAGAAAGTTCCTCCCCACCATGACATGGAAGCTGCCGGAGAAGTTTGTGGGGCAGGGAGGGAGGGTGGTGGGAATCCCACTGTGACCTTCTTAAAAATGACAATCATTCAAAAACTTTTGAAAGTCTTTTTTTGACATTATTTCATTTGGTCACAAAGCAGCCCTTGATGTAACCAGTTGGCAAGAGGCAATACAAATTTAGAATTCTAGCTTTAAGAAAAATGTTATGGGGGCCCTCCTCCTGTTAATATCTCTACCACTATACATGCAGGAGGATATTAGAAGGGGCTACCAAGGAAGCTCGCCGGGGCTGAGCCCTGTCTCACACGTCTTGTGTTCCCAGCCTGTAATGCGCACTCTGGGCTGTGGAAGTAAACTGCTCAGAGCTCAGCAATGACCACATCGGATGATCTCCTTTTTGTAGCCCTGATCAATTCAGGAATAACCTTATGTGACCACAGAAGGAAATACATTTTCTAATAATCTAACATATATATCCCAACGTTTGTGCCTATAAGTCCCATCTGCAGTTTGAAAAGCACAGGCTAAGCTCTATCTATGTCTAAGAATGTCCACTTTGTGAGTCAGAGTGTGATTGTGCTTTATGTGTGGGTGGTTTGAGCTTCGTCCCTTCTCTAACATCCGCCTTGGTCACCTCACTGCTGTGTATATGCTGAACGCCAGCTCAGTGCCTGGCATGCTGCAATGGCTAATGAAGGCAGTGATCCTTTTAAAACTCAGCTGAAATACATACTCAGCATCTTTTTAAACATTTACAATATTTTAAATGTAATCATGTTGATGAAATTTTGGATTTTTTTATGAATCCAGTTAGATTCCCTTTTGTAGAATCCAATTTGATTATTGGGAACAAAAACTGCAATTTGTTTCTCAAAGTATTCGTATCAGTTAAGAAGAGAAATTGAAGGACCAAGAAGCCCCATCTTGAAAGTGTGTTGTGCATTTCGGCTTTAATCGCAATGTTCTCACTGGAAGGTTATAAATCATCCCAACCTTTTCTTTCAAAGCAGCTTTTCTGTTGCAGGGGACCATGTTTAACGTCCCTTTGAAGTCCCATTATCTCCATGTTTCCTCTTATCTCTTGGTAAACAGCCTGCACCTTAGTTCTGGTCCCTATCACTTTGTCCCTGAAATGAGACTGTGGGTGGCTGGTTTCCCCATCGCTGGTCTGTTCCCCTTAATCCCAGAGGCTTCAGGGGAATTTTCTTAAGTACAGCTTTCCTCATGTTTCCTTGGGACTTGAAAATCTCTGTTGCCTGCCTGTTACCTACAGAATTAGGTTCAAATGTCTCCCGTTTGATCTAACTCTAGCTTTCCCTTCCACTCTCACACTCTTCATGGATCCTGTCCTCTGGCCCAGGCCTCCCGGCCAGGAAGGCACCTCTCATGAGGCCTTTTGGGATGTAAGAGAAGAGAATATTTTGGTTTGATTTTTGGTTGCTGGACCTTCTGTTCAGGCAACAATTCTTCGGTTTCCAACTGTCCCAAGAGAGTGCCAACCCTGCCTCCATCTTGGCAGGTGTGTCTACCAGACACACAAATTAGCTACAATCCTGTGCCTCTCAGAGAGAATACGTTAAAATTCACTGCCACTCGATACATAAGAATTGTCAAAAGTAGATGAAGAGAAATTGTCTTAGTTCAGACTGCTGCATCAACTATACCATCGACTGGGCGGCTTAGACAACAAACATTTATTTCTCACAGTTCTGGAGGCTGGGAAATCCAAAATCGGGTGCCAGCAGATCTAGTGTCTGGTGAGGGCCCATTTCCTCAGACAGACATCTTTCTGCAGTGTCCTCACATAACAGAGAGAGAGCAAGCTGTCTCATGTCTATTCTCCTGAGGGCGCTACTCTCATTCATGAGGGCCGCACCCTCATAACCCAATCACCTCCCAAAGGCCCCAGCTTCTTTGTTTGTTTGTTTTTGGGACAGATTCTCGCTCTGTCACCAGGCTGGAGGGCAGTGGCATGATCTCGGCTCATTGCAACCCCCACCTCCTGGATTCAGGCGATTCTCCTGCCTCAGCCTCCCAAGAAGCTGATACTACAGGCACCAGCCACCATGCCCGGCTAATTTTTGTATTTTTAATAGAGGTAGAGTTTCACCATGTTGGCCAGGAAGATCTCGATCTCTTGACCTCATGATCCACCCACCTGGGCCTCCCAAAGTGCTGGGATTACAGGTGTGAGCCACCATGCCCAGCCGGTCCCACCTTCTAATACCATCACCTTGGAGGATAGGGTTTCAATACATTAATTTGGGTGAGACACAAACATTCAGTCCATTGCAGAAATTATACATCTCAAGGATTTCCTGAAAGGTATCCAGTTCTCCCAGTCCTCAAGAGTTTCTAGAATCTACTCTTGGATGATGCCAGGCCTCCGGAGAGCCCCATATGTAAGGCTGACTTGTTTTGACTACCTCTAGAAATACTTTTGCTTTATTGCACTTTGACCATATTCTAGCGTCCTGCACCGTGAAATATTAAAACAGCCTGGCAAACCTTGTGCTTCCACTTACTGTGCAATGTTATTAAGGATGTTGTTCACCATATTGCACAATGTTCTCTTTATGAGGATCCTGGGGATATCATCTCTCTGGTGTCTTTGCCAGAAATAGCTATGATCCTTCCAAGGAATTAGTTTGTTTTTGCCTTAAAGACACAAGAAACCATTTATGTTTTCTGTCTACATTGGCTTCTGGAAAGCCCAGAGTGAAATCTGTGGATCACTTTTAGTAAATGTACTGGGTATCTAGAATGCAATTAGGACCCTTTACATTGTTTCTGTGTTCGTATTTTCCTTACCTCTCATTTGCACTTAAATTTCTTCATTTGCTTTCATACTATGTATACCTTTTAGATTAAGTTTATTCCTTCTTGAAATTAGGTGGGAATAAATAAGTCTGGCTGGGCTTGGCATTGGTAGGTGTGACAAAGTTGTGACAATGCAAGCACAGCTACAATTAAAGGTGCCAAGAGTCAGTTTTGGTGGAAATACCAAACAGAGACAGCCTTGCCAGCTTGACATTCATCTCTGCCAGGGCTTCAAAAGGTCACACTGTGTGGGCGGGTTGACCTTCAGCATTTCCTTTGGAGGGAATATGCTTCGAACCTTCTGAGTCTTCCTGAGAATATGGGCCTTGATTTACATTTGGACAACACAATTAGTGCATTTTCCCAAAATTACTGGGTTTTATTATTTTCATATTCTTTTTTAACATGATCCTGAGTGTGACTCTTTCACTCCTAAGAGCAGATTACCCAAGACTCACCTGAACTAAGCTTTTCAACTGTTGGCAGCTATGATGTATCTGTCAAGTCTAAGTCATCCTTCATGGCAAACTGTTTCCTCAACTGCCCTTTCACCAATTTAGAGATACCCGTATGTTCCTCATAGTCTACTGTGCTATTTCACTCAGATGGTCAGAAATTCAAATTCGCCATCTTCTCACATACACAGACACACACATGTGCATGCATACACAGACTATAGACTCACACACATACTCATGCAACCAGCCCTCCCAGTTTAATGAAAAGGGGAAAAAAAAAAGCCCAGGCTTTCAGCTTAATGTGATAAATGGTAGAACTGGATAGAAGAATAAGGAAGGGGAAAATTGGAATGAAACTCACATTTTTGAGGTCTGCTGTTTAACCAGTTTTGCTAATTTCTTCAAGTGAAAATCCTCCTTTATGCTTTTTCCTTGTGTGATATATTTCTGAAAACTGTTGGCTGGGCGCGGTGGCTCACGCCTGTAATCCCAGCAATTTGGGAGGCCAAGGAGGGTGGATCACCTGAGATTGGGAGTTTGAGACCAGCCTGACCAACATGGAGAAACCCCCGTCTCTACTAAAAATACAAAATTAGCCGGGCATGGTGGCGCATGCCTGTAATCCCAGCTACTTGAGAGGCTGAGGCAGGAAAATCGCTTGAACCTGGGAGGCGGAGGTTGTGGTGAGCCAAGATTGCGCCATTGCACTCCAGCCTGGGCAACAAGAGTGAAACTCCATCAAAAAAAAAAGAAAGAAAGAAAGAGAGAGAGAGAGAGCAGAAAGAAAGAGAGAGAGAGAGCAGAAAGAAAGAAAGAAAGAAAGAAAGAAAGAAAGAAAGAAAGAAAGAAAGAAAGACAAAAGACTGTCATTTCCTCCATTGGAAGAGAATTTCTTCCTAAATTATATTATTAATGTACAGCAAGCCCGTGTTGGTGTGTCACTGTGGCAGGCTGAGACCCCACCCCTACTGGAGCCTAGGGTCTGCAGTCCAGGGGTCCCAGTGTGCAGAGCAGTCAGGTTATGGTGGTCATCACTTTCTGGATGCCTCACTGTTTATAGTCCAGGATGCATTTCTATACATCTTCACCAGAGGGAAGAAAAGTTTTATATTGTAGAATGAGTTAAGAGACCCTTGAAATGTTTAAAAAAAAAAAAAAAAAAAAAGAATGCTTTCAGCCAAGAGCCAAAGCAAGGAGGTCTGGCAGAAAGACAAATGGAATCTGAAGATTTGGGATCAGCTTTAACTGTCTCCCTTTTTATGTATGCAACTGGCTTGGCTTTTCCCCTTCCTGACCTGGACTCCTGTTTCATAGACTATTATCCTAATAGCTCTGAATGTGCATTATGATTTGAAGGTTGTAGTTTTCCATCTCTGGCATATTATGGTCATCTCACTCCTGGGTTCTATATAGAGGCTTGGTCTAAACATAGCCTTTCTTTATCTGCCACTATATGTAAGGTAATACAATATACTACTATGGAGTTCCTCAATTGGTGCCTGTTCAGACAGAGATCTGGATAAGAACCGTTTTATTTGTCCATTCAATCATTGCATCAACAACTTTGTTAGCACCTACTAATTACCTGATACTGTGAATAATGATATGAGATCTCAGAAAAAGTGAATAATGAATAGGGGTGGGAGTGGGTGAAGCGAAATGTTTTGTGTTTTAATTAAGTCTCCAAAGACATGTAGAAAGATTCAAAGACATTCTTTTGGCCATGACTGAATAACCAGTACTGAAATATTCTTACTATCATAAACAATTATAAAACTGAAAAATTACATTAATCAATACTTTTCAGATATTGGACAACAGGCAGTGCAGGGCCTTTATCATTGAGAGAAAGGAAATACACAAAATGAGCTTCATAACTGCCTCCACTTTCTGCCTAGAGGTGCTTTCTTGTTTACAGTGTAGGAAGGTGGAGCCCAAACAAAGTACTGTGGTCTTATTGAACTAGGGGGGTAGAATCCGAGTCCTGGGCTGCTGAAGTATCTGGACTTTGTAGGTCAGAGTACCAGACAGGAGTGAATTGCAAAGAGGAGCTGTAGAAATCTGCATGGAGATCCCCTTTCATGATTAGATGGATACTCACCTGCTCTTGCGTAGGCATAGCCTGACAGAGAATGGTAACTGGAATGACATGATATAAATAAAGATTATGTAGGCTACACAGTGCTGAGAAATGTAGAAGCTCCAAACAGCCAGTGAGGAGACCTTGCTGAACATCTTGGGAATTTAGTTGAGACCCCCAAAAGACCAGCCTTTAGGAGTAGAGATATTATCCCCCTGGAATAAGGACTACTCTGGACCTTCCCAGCCAAAGATTTAAAACAAGCTTTAAAAGGATCAAGCTGACAACCTGATGGGCAAATAAATTAATTTCCTGACAGAACATGGCTCTTTTAAAGAGGAAGACAAAAAGTCCACACTGCCAGGACTGTAATATCAATGATATCTAGCATATAACAAGAGTTTCTAGATATGCAGAGAAGCAGAAAAAAGTGACTCATAACCAGGAAAATGAAACTATAAATACAAGCACACTCAAAGATTTTAGAGTTAATAGAAAAAAAGTTTCACCAGGTAATACTATGTTTAGGATTTCAAAGGAAAAATGATCATAATGAATGAACATATGGAGAATATTAATAGAGAGGAAAAGTACACCAAAAACTTAAAATTCTAGAACTGAAAAAAATACAATGTCTGAAATGAAAAAATTCAGTAAATGGGCTTAATAACAACAGAAAAGATCGATGAACTCAGGGCTATAGAGACTATCCAATCTGATGCAAATAATGAAAAGACTAAAGAAAACTTATAGAGACCCAATGTCTTGTGAAACAATATTTTAACATATGTGTAATTCAGGTCCTAAATGGAGAAGTGTGAAATAGGGGTGGAAAAGCAACTGAAGACATATTATCCAGATTTTTTTAATTGATGAAAAATATAAATTCATAGATCCCAGGCCCTCAACACATCCCAAGCAAGACAAACACAAAGAAAACCAAACCTAAATGTGTAATAATCAAATTTCTGAAAATTAAAGGTAAAGAAAAATTATAAGTGCATGTGAGATTTGTAATCGTCATCTTACCGAGAGCATGAGAGAGTTTAAGAACACATTTGCATTATATAGAGAGAACCAACAGTGTGAATTATCTCTGACTTATCAAAAGAAATCATGCAAGCCAGAAAACAATGGAATAATATTTTTAAGTGCATAAAGAAAAATCAAAAACAAAAACTATCAACTCATAATTCTATGTCTAGGAAAAATATTCTTCAAGAATAAAGACAAAATTAGGATATTTTCAGATTAAAAAAGCTAAGATAATCACCAACTGACATGCACTATAAGAAACATTAAAAGGCATTCTTCAGGCTAAAAAACAATATTAGATGAAAAATCGATTCTACACAAAAGAATGAAGACTGTGAGAAATGGCAAATATGTGAGCAAAGATTTTTTTCTTTTTAAAATCTTGTAGAATTGATTGTTTAAGCAAAAAATGATAAGAATGTATCATTGGGTTTAAATTACATGTTGAAGTAAAATGTTTGACAACAATAAAACAAATAACACGAGAGGATAAATATTCCATTGTAATGTCTTACATCATTGGAGGACTCATATGAAATTGATTCATAGTAGATTGTGATAAGATAAAACACACACATTATAACTCTTAGAGAAACTGCAAAAATAAAAGAGGTACGGCTAAAAAGCTGATTGAGAATAAAAAATAAAATACCAAAAGTTGCTCAATTAAAAAAGAGTGACTGGGCTGGGCGCAGTGGCTCACACCTGTAATCCCAGCACTTTGGGAGGCCAAGGCAGGCAAATCACGAGGTCAGGAGTTCAAGACCAGCCTGGTCAATATGGTGAAACCCCATCTCTACCAAAAATATGAAAAATTAGCCAGGCCTGGTGGCAGTCGCCTGTAATCCCAGCTACTCAGGAGGCTGAGGCAGGAGAATGGCTTGAACCCGGGAAGTGGAGGTTGCAGTGAGCTGAGATTGCACCATTGCACTCCAGCCTGGGTGACAGAGTGAGACTCCATCTTAAACAAAACAAAACAAAAAATGACTGGAAAGAATACAAATTTAAAAAGTTGGATAAATAAAAACAAATAGGAAAATAGTAGACTTTCACCCAGTCATAAAAATAACCACATTACATGTAAATGGATTGATTGCTATAATTAAAAATTGGAGATCATCAGACTAGATAAAAAAGCAAGTCCTAACTACATGCTGTTTACAAGAGATGTTTTAACTATAAAGATCTGGAGAGTCTTAGGAACCCTCACACCTATTTTGTTTTGTGCTATTTAAAAGTAAAAACATAGAAAATTGCATTCGTTACAAACACTAATTATAGGAAACCTGGATTAGCTTTATTAATATGAGACTTCAAGATGAGGTGTATCACCACATTAAAGAAGGATATTTCATCATAATCGAAGAGTTAATTCATCAAGAAGACGTAACAGTCCTAAATGTGCATACACCTAATAACAGAACTACAAGAAGCAAAAACTGACTGAATTAAAAGTAAAAACAGAAAAATCTACAATTATAGTTGAACACATCAACACTGTAGCTTCAGTAAGTGATAGAAAATGCACACAAAAATATTAGTATCTAGACTATTTGAATGATACTGTCAACCATTTTAAACTAATTGACATTTACAGAACACTTCATGTAGCAATAGCAGAATACAGATGTTTTTAAGAGCACTTGAAACATTCACCGAAATAGGCCATGTGCTAAGCCATCAAATAGCTCTCAATAAATTTCAAGAGACTGAAATAATAAGTGTTCATTCTCCAGTAACACTGGAATTAAACTCAAAACTTACAAAAATTTACATCATAAAAATTCCCAAATATTTGGAAAACAAGCAACACACTTCTAAACTCATGAGTCAAAAAAGAAATAACTAAGTTAATCACAAAGTAACTGAACTGAATGAAAACAAAACGCAGCATATAAAAAATGTGTGGGATGCAACTAAAGCAATGCATAGGGAGAAATGTACAGCTGTAAAGGTTTATATTAGCAAAGAAGAAAGGTTTAAAATCGAGATGTAAGCCAGGGTTTGGCAAACTAGGGTTCATGAGCTTAGAATGGCTTTTACATTTTTAAAAGGAAGAGGGGAAGGGGAAGAGAAAGAGAAGCAGGAGGAGGAAGAGACGCAGCTGCAACAGAGACCATATGTGGCCCACAATGCTTAAAATATTTACTCTCTGGCCGTTTACAGAAAAACGTTAGTGACCCCTGACATAAGTTTTCACCTCGTACTAGAAAAAACTGATGAATATAAATCCAAAACAAGTAAAAGGAAGAAAATTTTAAAGATAAGAGTTGGATGTCTATGGTTTCTCTAGAAAATAGAGAAACATTGGAGGAAAATTAATGAAACTAAGTGATGCTTCTTTGGAAAAATCAAGGATGCCAACTTTCACCACCTCTACTCAGCAGCATACAGGAGATCCTAGCCTGTGCAATAAGGTGCCAAGAAAGATAATAAAGTCAAAAAGATTTTTTAAACTTCTAGAAATTGTTGCCTACATTCACCGTCTCTTTTTTTTCCCCTCCCGTTATTTCTTGAATTCACTCTCATGAGACTACCCCTCCCCCACCATTCCACCACAACCTGTCTTGCAAAGATCAACATACACCTCCGTATTGCCAGATCTAACAGTTAATTCTTCATGTAATTTGACCTGTAAGCATCATTTGATGTAACTGATGTTCCCTCTTCCTTTAAACTCTTTTTTCACTTGTCTTTTGGGACTTCCTGGTTTTCTTTCGAACTCCCTTGCCATTTCTGCTCTATCACTTTATTGGGATCTCTTCACCTGTCCAACCTTTAAATGTCGGAATGCTCAGAGTTTACTTCTCAGACTTCTTCTCCATACTCTCTGTCCACTCTCTTATTAGCATATAGGTGATTTGAAATAGCCCCTACATGCTAATAATTCTCCTAGATTTTATAAATCTCCAGCCAGGGCTTGTCCCCTGAGCTCCAGATTCCTTAATCCAGCTGCCTCCCTGACATCTCCATTTTGATATATTAGGCATTTAAAACTTAACATATGTAAAAGTAAATCCCTGATCTTCCCTTCGCTCCTACCCAAAGGCTGGTCCTCCTGCAATCTTCCTCTCCTCTGTAAATAGTAATTTCATTCTTCATCCTGCTCAGGACAGAAACCTTAGCATCATTCTTTTCTCATCTTTTCAATACCCCATGTCTAAATTCATCAACAATTCTCATCAGACTGCTTTCAAATGTATCCAGAATCTAATCATTTCTCACCACTTCCTCCCACCACCCAGGACCAAGTCATCATTCTCTTGCATCTGGGTTGACTAACAGCTTCACAATTGATGCCCTGGCTCCCACTCTTGTTCCCTCGACAGTCCTTTCTCTGGGCAGCAAGCCAGAGTGGTCCTCCTAAGACATAAGTCAGACCACGTTTCTTTTAAGCTAAAGCCATCCAACCATTCCTCTAACTCATTCTAAGTAGGATCTGCCCCTGGCTACCTCTCTGCTTCATCTACTACTTTCCCACTTGTGCCCTCCACTATAGACTTTCGTGCTGCTCTAGGAACATATAATAAGTATGTTCACCTCAAGGCCTTGGACATAGTCATCTGTCTGCCTGGAAAACCCTTCTCTCAGTTATCTGTGCTGAGTTCCCCCCGACCTCCTTCAGGTCTCTACTCAGATATCCCAGGGGGGCCTCCTCCGATCCCCTATTTAAAATAGCTATTCCCACCCTGTCATTCCAGACCTTTTTTGCTTTATTATTTTTGTGTGTGTCTGTCTTCTTTAACCTAAACTGATAAGCTATAAAAGGACAGGGATTTTATATATTTGTTTCATTGCTGTATTCACAGGGCATTGGATGCACTCAATATTTGGTGAGTAAACTAATGTATTCACTAGCTCATCGGTTTGTTTATTTATTTGTTTGTGTGTTTACTGAATTTCTACCTGCCAGGCACTGCCCTTAGGGAGCTCACAATCTAGTAAAAATAATAGGAACAACTACCATTTTTGCATGGTGAGTAATCACTTTGCATATGCCATTTTATTTCATCCTTACAATAGCCTGTTTTACAGATGAGGAAACAAGCTTGGACTAGTTAAATAAATGGACTAAAGTCAAGTAGCTAGTATGTACTATCTTTTTCAAAACCTGTTTGTCAACTACTGCCTCCCACTGAAATGATGTTCTTCTGTGTTGACATTTAGCTCGTATCTCCATAAAAATTTTTAAATCGTTTAAATATATTTTCTACAGAGACTCAGACTGAATGTGAGTGAATAAAAGAGTTCATGATTATGAGAATTGTGACTTCTTTGGGGGACTTATTTGAGAACAAACAAATTTCCTGATTCCTCGACCCTCTTCAGCCCCTTCCCCTCTGATGAAGGCATGGGGAAATCCGTTGACGCAAACATTCTAGCATGCCTTCTCTTCAAACTTCCTTCATGTTTGTGCTCGGCCAGGAACCTACTGCCAGCAGAGGGAGGTAGAAGCCCTCATGGAGGGCGACGAGGAGGACAGAGGCTGCTGCTGCTGCAAACCAGGCCACTTGCCTCACCTGCTGTCCTGCAACGCTGCCTTTCACCTCCGCTGGCTCACCTGGGAAATCACACGGACCCAGTACATCCTGGAGGGCTACAGCATCCTGGACAACAACGCGGCCACCATGCTGCAGGTGTTTGACCTCCGAAGGATCCTCATCCGCTACTACATCAAGGTATTGCTCTGTTTCCCAAACACCTAAGGCGGAAATGCTAGGATGGCACAGGAAGCTCCGAAAGAGCTCTCTCGAAAGCTAAATTTTGAAGCCTCTCATCCTCAGCTTCCGAATTGGAAGCCCAGCCATCTGGGGAACCATTGCTTTTGGAAAAATCCTAGAGGGCTTTGATTTAACCTGAGATTTGTGCCCTGGGTCATATCCTAAGCTTAGGCACCAATAGGCAGTTCGTTTTCTTACCTAGGTCTTCTTTGTCTCTTCTACCACAGCATTATTTGCTTGTCCTGATGATGAGGACAAATTTAAATACTCTATAAATATTTCTAAGCCTCCATGTTTGAGTTATAAAGGTCAAATTAGATGCTCTGCACAGTGTCCACTTTAGAATCAGAATTATATTTTAAGCTCATAAGGAGAACTCAAAATGTAGCTAAACCATCCAGTCAGAATTGGCTGTGACAGCCTTTCCCCCTAACTCACATGGAGACTAATAACATATTTTGTCAGTTGCTCAGTGCCTACATCTGCCCAATCGGTATTCAACCTCAGAAATCATGGCAGTTTGGAGTAAGTCTCCTGGAAAACAAGTGTGGGACCTGACTGAGGATGTGTAGTGTTCTTCGGGGCTGAGGTGTTTTCTGAAGGGGAAGGGGCAGGCGAGGGCCGAGTGGCAGAGGAAATCTTCACTGTGGGTCCTATGCTGGGAGTTTGGGGGGACTTGGCATGGTGGAAGTCCTGGATGGACCACAGGAACGTCACATCTTAATGCTGTTCAAAAAGAGGAAGCTCATCCATCGGAGACCACAAGGGCCCCTGCCAGCGTGCTGAGACAGGTGGTCCAGCAGAAATAAGGAAACACAGAATGAAAAGATAACATGGCACCTAAAGTTTTAACCAGCTAACAAACAAACGGCATTGAGAAATTTGGAATAAATCCAGGCATGGTGGCTCACGCCTGTAATCCCAGAGCTTTGGGAGGCCAAGGCAGGAGGATTGTTTGAGCCCAGGAGTTCAAGACCAGCCTAGGCAACATAGCAAGACCCCCATCTCTACAAAAAAAATTGAAAAATTAGCTAGATATGGGGTTCACACCTGTGGTTCCAGCTTCTCAGGATGCTGAGGCAGGAGAATTGCCTGAGCCCAGGAGTTTGAGACTGCAGTGAGTTGTGATTGCACCACTGCACTCCAGCCTGGGTAATGGGGATTCCCGAAATCCACAATAGCTGCTGAAGCTACATGGAAGCAGAAGATAGGCTGTGAAAGTCAGAAGGGTAAATAGCTCTTAGATCTCATCCCCTAGGTGACTGCTACACAAAATGTTTGCAAAACCCTTTCCTGTGGCAGCATGTTTACGACAGATTTAGCCGTTTGCGCTCACCATCTTTGTGTGTGCTAGAGATGCAAAACATTATATTCAAATTTCATACAAAACTATACATGTTTTGTCCAACCTAATGTAAATGGGGGAAGATTTGGGAAGCATACCAGGGAGTTATGGCCTATCTTCTATTTCTAGACTCTAGGCAAATTCAATATACCAGTTGTGTTCGATTTGGCAGTGAGCCATGAAATAAGAGTGGCATGCATATTAGAAGCTTATTTCTCTTGGACTTTGGTGATGGTTGGTATGGTAGCTTTCAAAATTTGAGTTCCACAATTTAAGTTACAGGCTTAAAGGGATAGGGGAAAGGACACAGAAAATGAAGACCAAGGTCATGCACCAGCGGTCTGTTAAAGAGGTTCTAGGAAGCTGCCACAATATCCTCCTGCTGTATCCCATCAGCCAGAACATTGTCACATGCCACCTGGAAGAGGGTCTGGAAAGTGTACTTTGGGCAGCCATGAGCCCAGAATGAAATCGTGTGTTCATGGAAGAAGGAGAAAACAGATGATAAATAGTAACTAGCCATCTCTGTTACCTCCCTCAACAAGGAAAGTGTCCCTTGAGTATTTCCTTTAGTTTTCAGGAGGCAGGACAGGGTGGTTGCAGGAACAGGCTGACTGAGCAAGAGGACTCACAGGCCCGTGAAGCAAGTGGCTGGAAGGGGGCAGCGAGGACCAGCGATGTGGTCTAGACAGCCACGTAGATAAGCCCTGGAGTTGACATCTCCCTGTTGCCTCAAGAATTGGGCTAGACTCAGCCAAGCGCAGTGGCTCACACCTGTAATCCCAGCACTTTGGGAGGCCGAGGCGGGTGGATCACTTGAGGTCGGGAGTTCAAGACCAGCCTGACCAATATGGAGAAACCCTATTTCTACTAAAAATATAAAATTAACTGGGATTACAGGCGTGGTGGCACACGCCTGTAATCCCAGCTACTCGGGAGGCTGAGGCAGGAGAATTGCTTGAATCTGGGAGGCAGAAGGTGCAGTGAGCCAAGAGCGCATGACTGCACTCCAGCCTGGGCAACAGAGCAAGACTCTGTCTCAAAATAAAAAATAAAAAAAAAGAGAAAGAAAGAATTAGGCTAGACTCTTTCATCTGCTACCCAGAGACCTCCACTATTGCTACTGGCTGTGTTTCCCACTCCCCTTCCCCCATTCTCTCACTGTTTTGTTTACACACTGTGCACACTACCTGTGCTCCCTGCCCCACACGCTTGCACACTGCTTGCTCCTCCTGCAGGGACCTCCTCTCCCTTCCACATGCCCGCAGCTTCTCTTCTAACCTCAGTCCCAACAGCTCTTCCTCACCAGCTGACTGCCCGGGGCCATGCCCAGCGTTCCTCTCCCCTTCCTCTGCAAACTTTACTACTTCACTCTATGGCAATTCCCTAAACAGAGAAGCCACAGCTGAGTCCTCTTTGGGTCCTCAGAGCTCTGCTTGATGACCTGTTTATTGCATGGCCCAATTTGTTTTTTTGTACTGAATGAACAAAGGTTCCAGGGAACATGGATTTGGAGTCTGGGCCATACAGTCTGGACAGAAGAGATCCTAATTCAGTCAAGGGTCTGGTGGCCTGCCCCAGGCACGAGGAGTGGGACCGGGGTTCAATACTGAGCCACATCCCTGCGTTTCCATGAGCCAGACATGTGGACAGGCCCAACCCATCACCATGGGGCCAGCAGATCACCGTGAGTGGGAGAGAAGGGAGGAGGGGTGAGAGTGAGAAGCCCTGTCTGGGTCCATCCTCCCTGGCCTAACCCTGTTGGCCTTTACAGAGGCCTTGGAGGTTCCATGATTGGACGAGCTTTTCGATGCCTTCTTTCCTTGGACTGGTAGTTGATACTCACCTTTCTTTTTTCCTAACTGCTGGAAATGTGCCTCCCAGTCCCCTAGATGATTTCTAAGATGACAATTTGCCATTTGACAAATCCAGGATCATGTGCAAATGGAAGAGGGCTCAGGAAGGCTCCCCCAGAACCCTCCGGGTAATAGCTGGCTTGTGGGGAAACCATGCCCTCCACTCTGTTTTTTAAGAAAGGGGAGTGAAGGCAAAATGGGAGTTGCAGGTGGGCTAGGAGAGGTAGGCAGTGCACGGGTATGCTCCCTAGCATGGCGCCTCTCACAAGCCAGAGCCAGGGCAAACCTGGAGCAGATTCCCCTCCTCCCCCGCGAGCTAGTTAACTACACATTCCCATGTCCTACCCACACATTCGAATTCCATGGGCCTGGGGTGGGACCCAAGGACTTTTTTTTCTTTTTTTTGAGAGAGTCTCACTCTGTTGCCCAGGCCAGAATGCAATGGTGTGATCTTGGCTCACTGCAGCCTCCACCTCCCGGGACCCAAGGACTTACATTGTTTATAAGTTTCCTAAGTGATTTGACATACAACTAGGCTTTGGAGCTACTACAGACGTACTTGTGCCCCACAGAAACAAGAATTTTCTTAACTCCCAAGTCAGCACTCAGGACGGGGCTGAGATTTTTGGGCAGATGGGGCCTCACGGTGCCCCTATGTTTAATTCACATTGGTACTGCCAGGTGTATCCTGCAAGGTTGCCTCCAAATACAGCCCTCAGTGCTTTTCTGCCCTTCAGCAAGGGGTGGCTCTGAACCTGCACTCATTCCCCGGTGCAGCTAGTTAAGGGAAATTTCAGGAGGGCTAACTGCCTATTAGAACAGAAGAAACAGCATTTTGGGGTTAAAAAAAGATTATTTTCTTCTTTGTCATGGTTGCTAGGTGAGCAAAGTTGCCTTTGTAGCTCTGAATGACTTAAAGTTTCAAGAGTTTGATTTCATTCTCTTTATTATTTTCTTACTGGAAAGGCAAATTTAAAAGGAAGAAAAATTCGAAATAATTCCTTTACTACAAAAGGAATTTTTTAAAATCTCCTAATAAACTGGGTCAGTTCCCCCACCCTCTATGAATATATTTGAAATAATTTCC
Source organism: Hylobates moloch (assembly GCF_009828535.3). Lineage (NCBI taxonomy): Eukaryota > Metazoa > Chordata > Mammalia > Primates > Hylobatidae > Hylobates > Hylobates moloch. The sequence continues at coordinate 65,620,018 of NW_026652293.1, read as the reverse complement.
TTCCTGGCGACTTGAGGTTTTCCCTCGTGTCTCCTCCATCTCTCTTCAACTTATTAGTGTTTGAAACCCGCTTAGCAGTCAAGGAATCTGCTTCTTTCTGTGTGGGCCTGGCTCTCCTGCTGTCATTGTTTCTGGGCAGCTCGTTTAGAAAGGAGACACGCTTATCACTGGCCTTGCAGAATAAGGCGCGAACAACCCGACAGGTTGGCCTGCCTGCCAGGCCCCCCTTCCTAGAATGAGTTGTCTGAAAGAATATGCTGATCTACAATTAAAATGAGGAACCAGGAGAAACCCTGCTGGAGGAGCCAGATATCATGAATTTATTCAGGAGGGGTCCTGCTTTCAGCACAGTCTAGGTTTACCCCATCAATTCATTGTCACTGCCCCGATTTATCAGTTTTACTTAGTGTTGTATCCGCTTCATCCCGACAGATTCTGAAGGATTTTACAGTGTTCATTGACTATGTCTCCGTGACAGAAGTTCTGCCTAAATTAAATGGAGATAGGATATGACTTGCAAGCATTTGGGGTGGTTCTGTTTTCTCCCAGTGAGAAGTGTCAGTGCCGTGATTTAGAAAACTGAGCATCAAGCTGGGTTCTGTTCTGCAGTCAGCACTGCAGGGTTTTACCAGACGGAGAGGAGGAAGTGTTAACCTCTGGGATTCAAAGTCTTCATCGACTATTCTGACTTCATCGGTTGTGGGGTTGTTTTAATTCCTCCCTAGCAATGAATGAAAATGTAAACTTTTGTCTTTCAGTCTTTGTTTGTTATTCCTATCTGGTATGTGATTAGGCCATGTTGGGGAAAAACTAGACCAGATGTTCACTAGAGCTAGATGTTTAGAGAGACCAAATTTCTTTCTTCCCTTTGTAATGCTCAGCTGAGAAGCGGTGCTCGTGGACATGGGCATCGTTACTCTCTTTTGCTTGCAACTTTGGGCCGACGACTTAAACTGTCTTTAAATGATCCAGCCAGCAAGGAGACAAGAGAAAACCCTCCAGATTCAAAGTTTCTATTTGTGAATATCAGATGTGCACTCTGGTGACCACCACAGACACAACGGTTCTCCTGTCCCCTAATGCCATCCCCGTTCCCTCGCCCCTCTGCCTCAACCTCTCCTGGGCTGCTGCTACTGCTGCCACTGCCTGCCTCCCCTCTGAGTCCCACGCTCATCCTGCTTGCTGGGTAGGTAAGTCACAGATGTCAAAGACATGACTGTTTTTCCACATATACACATATCAATGGGCCAGGCCATGTGCTAAGTTCCTCATATACATTGTCTCATTCTAAACCTCAGAACAGCCATGCAACGTGGGTATCATTAGCATGTCTTTCTTTCCTGCCTCTGCCTTCAGCTTCCTTGACCTCTTCCTCCATCACTCCCTCTCTTCCTTCCTCCTTATATTGAAGGGCTTTCCTGAGGCCAGGATGGTTATCATGGGGTGTTACAGAGGATAGGAGAACACGCACACTACTGAATTCTAGTTATTGTCTGCAGATTTCATTTTTCCACTTCCTCATTTTTGGGACAGGTAGACTGTGGAGTGTAATAGAAGATGTGCCCAAAAGAAGGAAGAGCATAAGCCATGAACCGCAGATGAACCTCCCCAAAGTCCAGGCTGTCCTTAGTCCTCACAGCAGAGAGCCTAAGTCATGCGTTTGCAGTTGTTTAGTGGAAATCAGAGACTGTCTCTTCACCTGCTAAAGTCCTAAAAAAAAAAACCTTGAAACCAGATACCCAAGTAAACTGAGGCCTTGAGCTCTGGGTTTTATTTCGCAGCCAGAGGGAGGGAAGAGCCAGAGAGGGAGGGTGGGGGCTCCCCTAGAAAAGGGTTTCTCAGCCCACTCCACTTACAAGCATCAGTCACTGAAGACTTTGTTTCCGTCCACCCAACATTCGTTTTCTGCTTTCTCATTTAAAAAGAATATGTTTTTATAAACAGAGAAGAGCATCAATTAAGCGTCTGTTTCTAACAGAAGCACACATCCCTGCCTCCTTGCATCAAACACTGTGAGCCCTCCAGCCCCTCATGATTTCACCATGAGATGTGCAGCCTTATTCCAGGGTTGCCCCTCAGCCTCAATAGCCCGGAGCACCACCTGCATTTTTCTGTTATAATGGAACTGCGGTGCACGCTGGCAGGGACTCTGCAGCAGCACACCCTGATCCAAGCCTATCAGGCTTGGATTTTCATTTCCTCTGTCCCATTTCTATTTCTTGAGGCCAGGTGCTAGCCTTTTTGATGGAGGAGTTTATTCAAAAACTACAAAATGGCTTTCCACAAAGCTGTTACTCATAATAATCAAGCCCAAGGGAGGCATTTTCCCCAAGTGGGAGTCGTAAGTACAGTGTCTGATTAAGAAGGAAACATCGGTTACTTGTGAACGTATCACAGATGTCCACTGTCTGGGCACTCAGGATTAAGTGTTTGAAGGTTACAACAATTTCACGTTGTCAATACTTTCCATAAGAACTGTGTTGTTTTGGCTGGGCACAGTGGACCACCCCTGTAATCCTCGCACTTTGGGAGGCTGAGGCAGGAGGATGCTTGAGCCCAGGAGTTCAAGACCAGACTGGGCAACAAGATCCTGTCTGTACAAAAAAAAAAAAAAAAACTAAAATATTAGCTGGACATGGTGGCTTGCACCTGTAGCTCTAGTTACTCTAGAGGCTGAGGCATGAGGATCACTTGAGCCCAGGAGTTCAAGGCTTCAGTGAGCCATGACTGTGCCACTGCACTTCAGCCTGGGCGTCAGAGAGAGACACTGCTGTCTCAAAAAACAAACAAACTGAAAACCCTGTTATTTTAGTTCATTAAATACTCATTGGCTAGGTCTCTGGAGGCAGGTGTACCCCAATCTCTTTCAGCTGAATCAACCTAGCCTAGGACCCACTGAAGCCTACAGCAACCCCAGCAAAGGGTGCTTTTGTGTGCTTTTCTCAGAAAGGATGGGGCTGACTGTCATTCTTCCTCATCATAGAAATTCTGTTCCATTACATTCTGTTAGCATTACATTCTTCTCACTTTCCTCTTCCCTAAGATAACCCTTAAGAGTGGACATTTTAGAAATGTCTCAAATGAGTTCTGTGCATTACACCTAGCAGAAAATACAAATGATACTACATGTAGGGATTTCATGTCTCTTACTTTCCTGAGGTTGAAGATAACCCTTAAGAGAGGACATTTTAGGCTGGGCACGGTGGCTCATGCCTGTAATCCCAGCACTTTGGGAGGCCGAGGCGGGCTGATCACAAGGTCAGGAGATCGAGACCATCCTGGCTAACATGGTGAAACCCCGTCTCCACTAAAATAGAAGAAATTAGCTGGGCATGGTGGCGGGCGCCTGTAATCCCAGCTATCTGGGAGGCTGAGGCAGGAGAATGGCGTGAACCCGGAAGGTGGAGCTTGCAGTGAGCCGAGATCGCACCATTGCACTCCAGCCTGGGCCACAGAACGAGACTCTGTCTCAGAAAAAAAAAAAAAAAAAAAAAAAGGACATTTCAGAATGTCTCAAATGAGTTCTGTGCATTACACCCAGCAGAACATACAAATGATACCACATGTAGGGATTTCATGTCTCTTACTTTCCTGAGGTTGATTTACTTTCTAAGATTAAATTAATAAATAAAATCTTTCTGGCTCTAGAATAGCTGTGAGGGCTCAAAATCTTGCTTTTTCTCTGCAGAGTATAATATACTATATGGTAACGTCTCCCAAACTCCTCTCCTGGATCAAAAATGAATCACTTCTGAAGTCCCTGCAGCCCTTTGCCAAGTGGCATTACATTGAGCGTGACCTTGCAATGTTCAACATTAACATTGATGATGACTACGTCCCGTGTCTCCAGGGCATCACACGAGCTAGCTTCTGCAATGTTTATCTAGAATGGATTCAACACTGTGCACAGAAAAGACAAGAGGTAGGTCAGGGAGGTGGGGGCTGAGGCATGGAATGTAGGTTTAATAAAGAACATTGTCATGTCCATCTCTTTCTTATATTCTATGGTAGACTTTTAACATAGAGGATAGAAAAAAAAGCACTATTTGGATAGATGTTTATTGAAGGTAAGCAAAATTAAATAGGAGAATCAATATACCAGGTCTCCAACGAAGGACACTTAAAGGTATAGATCCCTTTATGCAGTGCTCAGGGTTAGCAAAGTTTTAAGCCTCTATTATAACTTTTAAGCATTTGAAGTTTCTTTGTTTAAAATTACATTTTGGGATTTCCCTACCAAGTCTATCTGTGCTGAAATCAGGGGGATTTACCGAACATATTGAATCATGGACATGAAAATTCTATTTAGCAATCAGATAGTCCAACTTAACTTCTGTCATCATTATTTTGTGTGTCTGTGCTGTTATTGCTTATGTGCCGAGAACACTTCTGGAAGTGAATCCTACCTCTTAGAAATATAATCAAGAATTATGACAGTCTACAAAAAGAGGAGAAAGGGGCAGGGGAGGAGGAGAAGAGGGAGGGAGCAAGTGAAAGGAGCAGGTTTACTTTGCTTCTTAGGATTTGAAAAGCTGAGTCCACGGGTTGTTGTTGGAAAATGTGGGTACAAGTTAGAAACAACTTCCTCAGCAGCTGATGCAGTCTGTGGCATGTGCTAGAGAGAGTAAACCAAACCACGACACTAGCCAAGGTCTGTGAGTTTCTTATGGGTGATTAAAAACAGGTGGGAGAAGCAGCAGGTGGCAGGACCTGCTTTCTCCAGACCAACCATGAAGAAGGTGTGATAATAATCTTAACTCATGCCAGGCCTCTTTAAGCAGTTGAGATATTCAAAGAATTGATTGATGTTGTCAGCTATAGCTCCATGATGGCTGTGTCCATTCCTCAGATAGTTCATAGAATTATTTTATTTTCCTTGCAAAAGATATTTTGACTTTAAATTTCCTCTGCATCTCCCCACTCTCCCTCCCTTTTTTTTTTTTTTTTAAAGCTGACTTTGGAAAATTTTTTTTAAGAGACAGAGTCTCACTCTCCCTAGGCTGGAGTGCGGCAGAACGATCATAGCTTATTGCAGCCTCAAACTCCTGGGATCAAGTGATCCTCCTGTCCTAAGCTCCCTAGTATCTGGGACTAGAAGCACATGCCACCATGCCTGGCTAATTTATTATTTTTATTTATTTATTTATTTTTTGAGACAGAGTCTTGTTCTGTCGCTCAGGCTAGAGTGCAGTGACGCAATCTCAGCTCACTGCAGCCTCTGCCCCCCAGGTTCCAGCGACTCTCCTGCCTCAGCCTCCTGGGTAGCTGGAGGTGCACACCACCATGCCCGGCTAATTTTTGTATTTTTAGTAGAGACAGAGTTTTGCCATGTTGGCCAGGCTGGTCTCAAACTCCTGACCTCAGGTGATCTGTCTGCCTCGGCCTCCCAAAGTGTTCAGATTGCAGGCGTGAGCCACTGCGCCTGGCCGCCTGGCTAATTTTTAAAAAAAAATTTTATGGAGATGGGGTTTTGCTATGTTGCCCAGGATGGTCTTGAACTCCTGGGCTCAAGTGATCCTCACACCTTGGCTTCCCAAACTGCTGGGATTACAGTTATGAGCCACCATGCCTGAGCTAAAAGATGCCTTTAATTTGGTTGTTGATTGTGGACTTACAGTCTAGCAGTCAACCCACAGGGCTCCTTGTTTTAGGGAGAACAGAGACTCTCCTTCACATTGGATCCAAGTTCTTTTTCTCTCCCTGCTAGACCATGCCTCTCCTTTGCATTGGAGAGTGTTAAGGTGGGCACCCATTTGACTGTAATCACTGCCCATCTTTATGACCTGAAGTGCCATATTTCAAATCCCAGAAAAGCAGATCATCAGCCCATGTTGTAGGCCCTTTTCTCTCCTAAAATAACTTTTCCACTTTTCTTTTTCCATGTCCAACCACAGGAGAAACTACTTTAGGAAGCCAAGCATTCCCTGTCTGTGAGGTCATCTTAGAGGGCACTGGATGACCACGTGGCTGACTTACAAAGCCAATGTCACTCTACATTTATGCATGTGTGTTGGTACATATTGGAACCTGTGTGAAAGCTGAGTTAACTTCTTGCTCTTTCAGCCTTCAAAGACCCTGGACAGTGACGAGGACTCTCCATTGGTGACTCTGTCCTTCGCTCTGTGCACCCTGGGGAGGAGAGCTCTGGGAACGGCAGCTCACAATATGGCCATCAGGTACCTCGGGGGGAGAAGTTGGAATCTCTTAGGTACAGGCACCCACTTTTACATGTTTGACAGGTTTTGTCAATCATTTTCTTTATTTTGAAGCTGGACTTATTATACTACTTTCAGATAGTTCTTTTCATGATAAATTATGTTGGGCCTACAAGAATATTTTTTTGATCACTGCTCTTTTGGAGTATTCAATTTGGAAATATCATTCACATGGAATAGTCAAGACCAAGGGATTCTGGGTATAGAACCTTCTATGTTACAGAGGTCCTTGCAGATTTGCTGGGAAGATTCAATGAAATCATGCCTATGAAGTGCCAAGCCCGGTTCCTAACAGAGTTGCTGCTCAGTGTTAGTTCCCTTTCCCCTAATTGTCTTCATAAAAGAAAATCCTCACATCTGAGCGCTAGTCCAGACCCTCCTTCACTCCGTCTCCTTGGGGCTTTGATGAATTGGATGCCCCTTCTGTTTTCCAAACGCTTTCTCTACTGGGTCTCTCCCCTCAGTGGGCAAATAGCTCACATCTGTCTTTTTAAAGAACAAAAACAAAATCAAACTCTGCTGGCTCTTTGGCACCCTGTGTCACTCAGGTGGTGTTGTCCACCAAAGAAAGAGTACTCGTGCCAAACTGCTCTTAAAATTTCATCAGTCAGCTTCAAATCACCCAAATCAGTGGCCATTGCACAGATGTCCCCTTTTTTAGCACCATGGCCTGTGGTGCTGAACTCTGTCTGCCCACAAAGTGGAATCACCTTGATGAGTGGTTCTCAACCCCACGTGCACATTAAAACCTCCTTCAGGCTTTTAAATATCCTGATTCCCAGGATATTTAATCAATTCCATCAGCACCTCTGTGGGTGGGACCACACATCCCAAGTTTCAAAAGCTCCCAGGTGATGTCAGTGGGCAGCCAAGGTTGAGAACACAAACCTAGGGAGCTTAGAGAAGAAAGGGTGCCTCTACTTAGCCTTTGCCCCTCTGGGATTGTTTCTACTTGGACTTGCTTCATTGTGTCTATATTATATTATTGATGGTGCTCTACAAAAGGTGTTCTTTTGATATTGACTTGAGTGAGTTTTGTGACGTTAGGTGGGATTATAAGCTTGTTAAGGGCAAAACCCACCTGTCTATTTGTTTAGCAACCTTCACAGTTCTGGGTTGTCAGGTAACCAAGCCCAGGGAGCCTTGTTGACTGTGTTTCCGAATGTCCTTCTTGAAAGCAGCAGCTGTGAGTCTACACTGGTGGCAAGTTGTTGGGAGGTATCATCAAGTAAGAGTTGTGAATTGATAAAGGGTAAAGTGTGTGGCTGGCAGCGCTTTCCATTTTCCTCTGGAGGCGGTAGCCTGGAGTCACCAACAGGGACAAGTAAGAACTGAGGGTAGTTAGGATTTGTGATATCAACTAGTCTTTCATCTCCCACGTCTCAGAATTTCATGATCGTTTTTACAGGTGAGAAATGCCAAAACTCTGACCCTTAAAGTCTCATGTTAATGCCTATTTTAGGCCAATCTCCTGGGGAGGAGCTAGCTGGCCTCCAGTCTCTCCCTGTCCTCTTCCCTGACTCAGTCTCACACTGGACTCAGGGCATTCTCTTTGTGGCCATCTGGGACCAAGCTTGATGATTGCTGCAGGTCTAGCAGACGACTCCTCTGTGGGCTTCGTAAAACATTATGATGTGGCCCCTAAGATCGGGCTCCTTATTAAACCGTAAGCAGAGAACAGTGTTTGAGAAGGGCTTCATAGGATCTTGCACTTGAAATCACAAAATGACTCTTGAGATATTAGTAGTACCTGGGAAGATGATTAAAATAAGCTCTTTTGTTGGATCAATTTGAAATGTTTTATAAACTTCAAGTTGCAAATATTATTTCAGTTCATATCTAAGGCATTTTCAAAGGCTTTTTCGGTCTTGTTCTTTGTGTAACTTGTTCAGCTATTCCTGATCCAGGTGTTTCTCGTTTGGTCTGCTTTATTTCTTTTTCTTTAATTAAACGCCATGCTTACCAGCTGCTTTTTTAAACTTTGTTTTGATGGGATTTCCTTTGTTTCAGATAGTTTCTCATACTCGATGTCAACTCTACTTGCTGCAGACATGGTGATGAGGTAACTCTGGGGAGAATCCTCTCAGTATTCTAGGGAAACACTTGATTATTTGGGACTGGTTCACTTCACCGAGAAGTTCCACCACATAGAAAGATCCTCCAAGACGCTTTCCTTTCAGTTTTTTCACTTACAAAAGACAACTTCTTTTACATCCCACCCTAAGCCCATGGTCTGAAGTCATGCAGTTCTGACCTGGTTGGATATGCCTGGGGCTCAGGGTGGAGGATACAGCGGGAAGGGAGGTTGGAGCCTGGCAGGGCCCCACCGCTCTTCAACCAACAGCTGGGATTTCTATTTAATCTGCTAGGGTGCCATAAATAGTTTGACTTGAAAAAAATAGTCTACAGAGCTCAAATTTTACACATAATTTTTATAGATACTGTTTAGGGAAAAACTCTCAAACCATGTTTTTCCTCTCTTCTCACACAAAAACAACAACAATCATCAACACAGAAGACTTCTGTGGCCCCAATATATGTGGGATTTCTTCCTGCAAGCAAGCAGCTCTGCACACTAGCTGGGTGTCCTCCAGTTCACTTCTGACAGTAACCAGAGATGGTGTCAGAACCCACAGGTTGAAGGTTGAGGCCCACAAGTCTGGGCCACCCGAACTTCTGACCAACTGGCTTCTACGTGAGGGGTCCCACGATTCCCTCTTTGGGGTCAATTAATTTGCTAGAGGAGTTCACAGAATCCAGGGAAACACGTTTACTAGTTTATTATGAAGGATATTTTAAAGGATACAAATAAACAGCCAGATGAAGAGATACATAGGGCCAGATCTGGAAGGGTCTTGAGCACAGGAGCTTCCATCCCTGTGAAGTTGGGGTGTGCCACTCTCCAGGCAGGTGGATGAATTTTTCTTCGCCTTCCTATCTACCTGCACATGTTCAGCTCTCTAGAAGCTCCCGGAACTGTGTCCTTTGGGTCTTTTATGCAGCGTCATTGGTTGTCCATGATTAAAGCTTGGACAGCTGTGCAGAAATGTGATTGGACAAAAAGGGCATTACCTAAACCCAGCAAGGCCGGTCTGCTCAGATTCTTCTTGGCCTCTCTGTGCAGCATTCTTTTCTCCAGAACATGTGCACATCCTGCACATGTACTGCCGAACTTAAAATTAAAATTAATTTTTAAAATGGGGTTTGGTTTAGGTTTCTATGAAACCACTGTTATGAAGCAGGGAGTTTCCTTCTTTTCCTAGCTTGCTAAAGCTTTATCAAGAAAGGATGTTGAATTTGTATAGAATTGGGGGGCATAATTCAGATGATATTATTCTTCTTCTTTAATATATTAATGTTGTATTACATTAGTAGATTTCCTCATGTTGAAACACCCTTACAATTCCGAAATAAGCTCTACTTGGTCATAATGTATTATTGTTTTTATACAATGATGGATTCAATTTGCTAATCTTTTAGTATGATTATATTCATGTGCAAAGTAAGAATGGCTCATAATTGTGTGTTTGCATATGTGCTCCATGGTTGTATAACTTTAAAATGGGGAGTATGTCCTTAGGTGTACTGTAGGAGACCCAACAAGTCATTGTTACATAGTTAGTGCTAAAGCACGTCAGGTGATGGTGAACACTGACTCTCCACGTAGGTCTTAAAGATACGCTTCACTTGACCAATTTGTTGGGGGAAATGTCTTGACTTTACAAAACTGACATAGATTTGATGGATAGTCCTCAAGAAAGAAAAATATATGCATTCAAAATTAGGGAGGATGAGTAAATTGAAATTCATCTTAAATGAGATGCCAAATGCAAGTGAGCAACAGACTACCTTTATATAAATTGTCTTTAAATAAAATGTTGATATGTTATGGAGATGGAATGGGTTCATATGGATGTGACAAGAAGACACTTATATTTTTTAGATTTAAGGTTTGAGACATACCTTCTTGGAAAACTATGTCTCCCACTGAAGAAAGCCATCTAGATATAAGGGGATGTTTTAGTAGGAAGTCAAAATAGTTTCACTGACCACAGAGTATGAGATGGTTTGATTCCTGTCTTCCAATACATGAAAGGTGATGAGGCGGATTCTAGCGGATGCTCCATTCTTCGAGGTTAGGAAAAGATGGCTGCATTTTACAGAAGCAACAGGTTTGTTTGTAAAAGAAAATTTACTGACTCAGAGTAGAGTAAGCTTCCAAGAGGATAGAAAATTTAAGGCAAATTTGATCTTGAAAAGTGATAGGGAAACAAGCCAGACTGAAGTGTGCTCTGCCAAGCCCTGGCATGCTGCCTTGTGGCAGGAGGTCACTGTTGTGGTCTGAGGTCACTCCATCTACCATCTACCCACTCCTCCCACCCACAGCGTGTTGAGGAAATATTCTCTTCAGAAATCCAGGACATCATCTCAACTTCTCCTCCTGAGCTTCCGCTGGAGATGAGGCCCCACACTGGGGCCAGCTGTTATGTCACAGTGGGACATCTTGTAAAGGAAATTAAGGTCCACTTGCCAGACTAAGGAAACTCAGAAATCAGAATCTGATAAATAAAGTAAACAGGATGCAATATCTGACATAGGAGATTAAAATCATGTTGTCAAGCTAAAATCACAATCTTGGAACATGAGAAAAATATCTAAGTTTAAAGCATAGGGGAAAAAAAAATAGCCTTCAAAGAAGCAGAAGTTTCTGGGACCTTAAATTCTAATGCAGTGTGGCAAGGCCCCCCCGACCTGGGCCTGGCGTATGGGCTCTCCTCCAGGTTCCAGCTCCCTGCTCCTCTGAAATGTCTTGCCATCTTTAGGAGACCCCAGGTTCTCTGGTCCCATGAGTCCAAACCTCAGAATCACCAAGGGAGCTTGATCAGAATACAGACCCCAAGCTCCATCGCAAACCAGTGACATGGACTCTCTAGATCTTGGATTTGGAAATCTGTGCTTTCGAACAAGCTGCCGAGTGATTGATTCTTCTACAGCCAGCCCAACCCTGGTCATCAGGCCTGGCTTATGAAGAATTTTGCACCAGACAATAGTGTTGATCCGCTTAATGTGGAGCCTCCGAGCAGGAACTATTGCTGTTAAAACATCATGAGGTCAAACATACTTTAAAAATACATTTGTAATTAAATTTTGCATTTTAGTTATTTCTCTTGTTATTATTTCACACTTATGATTTATTTGAAGCAATATCACCAATATCACTGAAATCCTTTAGCCAACATATTTCCAGTGATTAAATGAGATTCTGCAATTCAAATGTGCTTAGTTTATATCTGAAGCCAAGGTGGCCTGGATATTGATTGCTGAAATTTACTAGTTCAGGGGTGAAAATAACAATAACAGTATCAGTGAACACTTACAGCGGTGCCCACTAGGTACTGGGCAGAGTGCTAATGCAAGTTAGGAGAGTTAATGCATTTCATCTTCTCTGAAGGCATGAGACACGATGAGATAGGTATTATTGGCTCGATTTTGCAGCTGGGATTTCTGAAGCACAGAGAAGTGATTTGTGCGGGTCTCACCATAGAGTCATGCCCAGACTCCAGAGTCCTCGCTCCTACGGGCCACACTGTCCTGCTGTCCACAACATCTCCCAGCAGTTAATCTCCACCTGCTCTGCAGGAACGCACCACACTCCCCGCAGGCTCTGCATGGACACTTCCCTGGGGTGGCCCAGCTGCTCCAGGGCATCCACCTTCTCACCTCTGCACGCTTCCTTGTGGACTGTGCTGGGTTGTGATGCTGAGAGCTGCTGACGGCACCTGCTACGGGCGTCATGGCTCTGATGCTCTGGGTGGCCTGAGCTCAGGGATGCTTCACCCCTGGGATGGCATCTTGCCCTTTCCTGCCAGCCCAGTGCTTTTCTCGTAGGAGTTGCTGCCACTGTGCACCCTCCGTGCCCAGCTCACTTGGACACATCCACTGTGTCATTGAGGGCACAGGCTTTGATCCTGTAGGACAAGGTGAACGCTGGACACTGGGGTGTATTTGGAATTGTCCCACCCCCTCACCACCAGGCACCCATTGTCTGCAGACCCCACTTGTGCACTGGGTCCCCCATGGAAAGAAATTCCTAGCAAGACCCTCACCAAGCCTCTAAATATGCCTGGCAGTAATTAATCTTATGAGTGAACACAGAAAGAAATTGGTGATAATGAGGGCAAGAGACAAGTATCAGAGCCAAGATTTAAGCTTCAATTTGGAGCTCCTGGCTCTCATCCCTCCAACCCTGTAGGCCCATATGCTGCCTCTCAGTGCAGCACCTGAACTCTAGAGGAAGTGAAGCACCTTGGAGCTATTTGGGGGACGTCACGTGTTCTTTACCGAGCATTCTTTCTGAATGTTCTTTACCAGGTAGGAGAGAGCTGGGATCCCAACCAGAGGTTGTCTTGATTTTAGAGCCAATGGAGTAACTTCCTGGATAAAGAGTTCATGAAAGCAGTATTAATACACTCTCAATTCGGGGTCTGTGCAGAGTATACACACCAATTAGGAGGGTGAGATGGGGGTGGGTTCAAGAACTATACTCACAGTGCTTTCAGTATTGTGGCTCAGCTGAAGCCTTTAAAGGGATTAGTTCATTCTCACACAGCTGAGAATGCCTTTAAGAAGATGACTCAGGGCTGGGCATGGTGGCCCACACCTGTAATCTCAGCACTTTGGGAGGCTGAGGCGGGTGGATCTCTTGAGGTCAGGAGTTCGAGACTAGCCTGGCCAACATGGTGAAACCCTGTCTCTACTAAAAATACAAAAAAAATTAGCCAGGCATAGTGGCAGGTGCCTGTAATCCCAGCCGCTCAGGGAGGCTGAGGCAGGTGGATCTCTTGAGGTCAGGAGTTTGAGACTAGCCTGGCCAACATGGTGAAACCCCGTCTCTACTAAAAATACAAAATAAATTAGCCGGGCATGGTGGCAGGTGCCTGTAATCCCAGCTACTCGGGAGGCTGAGGTGTGAGAATCATTTGAACCTGGGAGGTGGAGGTTGCAGTGAGTTGAGATTGCGCCACAGCACTCCAGCCTGGGCAACGGAGAGAGACTCCGTCTCAAAAAAATAAAGAAGAAGATGACTCCAGTTACGTATTATAAAAGCAACTCCATGTTTGCTAGAAAGGTAGGTGACCTGGAAGCGGCTGTGGGTTTTCTCCTGTGCTGCTTCAGTGTGGCATCAAATACTGAGTATTTGCTCCCACCCATCTTACTCTCTTTCTCAACTTTTTCTGGCCTGTTTCTTCTCATATGAAAGGGTTGTAATAATTACATCATGCATCCGTGAGAATGAGAGGAGCCTGTGGAATGGAAAGCGCTTAGTAACCCACAAGTCACCATACAAATGGAAGGTGTCTCCTTCTGTTTCACTTTTAGTTGCCCAGAGATGGTGCTAGTCATCTAGTTGCCAGGCTGGAGTACAATGGCTACTCACAGGTGCTATCAGAATGCACTACATCCTTGAACTCCCCACATCAGCCTTCCACGTCGCTGAAACTACAGGCATGTGCCACTGTGCCTGCCTTTGGATCGTTGTTTTTGTTTGGGGAACTACAGCAGGAGAGTGTGGTCAGGGGCGTGGGATTGACTGTGAAAGCAGTGTATGGTTGCTGAGTTCCTCAGAGAGGAATAAGGCACACATGAAGAGAGCAGAGAGCTTGCTGCAGTACCCAAGGTGGAGATGCTATCTGGGCCTGGGACAGTGACTAAGGTAGATGGGCAGACACACTCTGAGTATTTCTGTTACTAATCAGTAAACATGGGACACCCAGCCTCCAAATCACATTTAATTGTTTACATATGTTCTACAAGCGTTCCTTTTATGGCAGTGCGCGGCAGCAGAAGGCGCTTCACAATGCTAATCTGTAAATAACATAGTATGTACAGGCCTGTTTGGAAATTAACTAAAATGAACAAATCAGTCATTGTGCTGGAGATTCCCCCTGTGAGTCCTGCAGAAAGTATCCCCACATTAGAGTTGTTTCTCTCTGCATCCCAAGGTTCATTAAGACTTAAGATAAGGACCCCGTTGTCCAATACTTGGAGCCCTTCTCCTCCACTGCTACTCTGTCTTTCTGAAAAAGCAGGGTTTCTCAGCAGCGGCACTACAGACATTTTGAGCTGTATGGTTCTTTGTGGTGGGGGCTGTCCTAGGCATCATGGAAATGGCCCCAGCCTCCAGCCAGGGAACAGCCGTTTCCAGGAAGGTTGTAAATAACTGTGCTTTGCACTGAGGCCCCAGCCTCCCCTCTACACACATAGCCACCAGCTATGTCATAGGAAGTGGGTGAGGAACAAGAAGGACAGCAAGTGATGGATTCATTCTGTGCTGAGTAACGCAGTGTTACAGCCTACGCAATATACTCCAGCTTTTTCCAGTTAAAAAGGAAATGCCCTCAAGTGTTAGCTCCTCATCGTCATCTGAAAGCGTGACATTTTTCTAATGCTGTTTTTATTTATGACAGTATTTAGCACTTCCATGGTGCCATGGAAGCTGGTGCCAGGTTATCTCATTGCCATGGTCTTTGGTCTTCTACGTGTGGACCTGCTCCCCTAAACACATGATTACACAGGTGCCAGGTTTTTTCAGGGCCCTGCCTGCCCTCTCTGCCCCTGTGTAATCCCACGCCACTGACTTCCCAGCTGACCGACTATGATAAGATGACCTGCTTCACTGACATCCTCCGCAGGCGTGGGAGTGGGGGCTGTTTTAGTCCCCAGGAAGGCCAACCTTGAATGACTCAGACGCAACACTATTTCCCAGTAATAAAAGCCCAGCTCCAGCTGTTGGCCTGAGGGTGGGAGCCTGTCATTTCTCAATAGAGCTTTGAAAAGACATAGCCCTCTGAAGCTCCAAAACAGAAATGCACTGCAGGTGTCCCGCAGACCTCTGCTGCCCCCCACCTCCGCTTGGCTTGTCACAGCTCACCACCTTCCCCTCTTCATTCTCTCGGGGGGAAAAAAGCCAGGTAATGAAACACCTTCCTTTGAGGATGCCTTGATCTCTAAGATGCTGTGGATAATATCCCTAATCTAGTGGAATTCTAACTCAGACTTTGTTTTCTACATTGAGAATCATTTCAATAATGGAATAGCATGAAGCACCACAATGTCTCATTTTCTCTGAAAATAGAAATGACAGGGAAAATATCCATTGTTGGTGGCCTTCGATGGAACTCAAGCCTCTTAGGCTCCTGTGGAGGCTGCCTTTCTCCTGCTGGTGAGTGAGCACTTGTTGGCTGCCGGGCACATACAGCTGGGCAAACACTAGGCTGATGCCTGCGATTCCTGGCTCTTCTCTTTTGTCTGTGGATGTTGCTTGGGGTGTCCGGGTGTTAATCTTCCTTTTCCACTATCCCCATCTCTACATCTGGAGAAAGCTTTTTCTCTTATGCGTATGCAAGGCCATTCTGAGCAAGTATTGTGCCCCTCCGAACCCTTTCCTGAATAAATCCCACCATTTTTCAGGAGTTAGCTCTCTCATTTTAGCACTTAGCTCCTATCTGATGCTGGGAGCATTTCCAAATGTTTTCTATTGAGAGCAGGTAGCGGTCGTTATTCATGTTTAGAAGCCTCCGCTCGGCATGAGCCTACCTGCAGCCTGACCCTGCTGTTGTAAAACAGCCTTCCTGGTGCCTCCTAGGCAGTTGCTAAAGCTCACGGTCCCAGGAAGCTTTTGATAGCTTCTTGGATCCTTTTCTGGAAGATTCCAGGCTCCTCTAGGCCACAGCACCCCAAACCCCACCTGACCAGCCCCTGGCTGTTCCCGTTTCCCACAGTCTGCTCTGAAGCCGTGAAGCCTCGGCGGCCTCTTTCTCAAGGGAGTCCTAGATATTAACGATAGTGGTACACTTCACGTTGAAATGCTAAAATAGCAATCAGTGGAACTATTTCCCTGATGTGCAGGTCTAATGCGCTGTGTTGATCAGAAGCCTTGCTCAGTGAGCCAACTCATTAAATCCTTAGGAGCAGCGGTCCTCAGAGACTCCCTTCACACACATGCCCTGTTCATCCTGTCCCAGGCCCGCCCTGTCAGGGACGCTGTTTCTTGTACTTGCCTCATAACTACCTCTTGGGAATGTGAGAGGCCAGGGTTGTAAGAGGCAGCCACGATAGAGAATATTTATAGAAAGAAAACAAAGGGAAAAAAGGAGAAACTGTTCTTCCTCTCCTAGGAATGCAGGATGAGTTGCTTTCCCAAACCTACTCCCCAGGTTCATCCACAATTTAAAGGCCCCAGGCTCTGAGAGATTGCCCTTGGGTGATACCGCTGTTCTCCATCCTGGCAACACTCAGTGACGTGTGGGAAATGGAAGCCAGGCAGGGAAAACCTAGGAACCTGAACACCCGGATAATCTTGAAAGATCCCTCTTTTTTAAAAAAAAATAAGTGTGTGGAGCTATAATTCTTATATAATTGAGTGTTGGCCAAATATGAAAGACAATGGAATTGAATTCTTTTTTTTTAAATTATATTTTAAGTTCTGGGATACATGTGCAGAACGTGCAGGTATACAAGTGCCATGGTTGCTGCACCCATCAATCTGACATCTACATGAAGTATTTCTCTTAATGCTATCCCTCCTCTAGCCCCCCACCCTCCAATAGGCCCCAGTGTGTGATATTCCCCTCCCTGTGTCCATGTGTTCTCATTGTTCAACTCCCACTTATGAATGAGAACATACAGTGTTTGGTTTTCTGTTCCTGTGTTAATTTGTTGAAAATTGTGGTTTGCAGCTTCATCCAGGTCCCTGCAAAGGACATGAACTCATTCTTTTTTATGGCTGCATAGTATTCTATGGTGTATATTTGCCACATTTCCTTTATCCAGTCTATCATTGGTGGGCATTTGGGTTGGTTCCAAGTCTTTGCTATTGTGAATAGTGCTGCAGTAAACATACATTTGTATGTGTCTTTATAGTAGAATGATTTATAGTCCTTTGGGTATATAACCAGTAATGGGATTGCTAGGTCAAATGGTATTTCTGGTTCTAGATCCTTGAGGAATTGCCACACTGTCTTCCACAATGGTTGAACTAATTTACACTCCCACCAACAGTGTAAAAGCATCCCTATTTCTCCATATCCCCTCCAGTATCTATTGTTTCCTGACTTTTTAATGATTGCCATTCTAACTGGTGTGAGATGGTATCTAATTATGATTTTGATTTGCATTTCTCTGATGGCCAGTGATGATGAGCTTTTTTTCATATGTTTGTTGGCTTCATAAATGTCTTCTTTTGAGAAGTGTCTGTTCATATCCTTTGCCCACTTTTTGATGGGGTTATTTGTTTTTTTCTTGTAAATTTGTTTAAGTTCCTTGTAGATTCTGGATATTAGCCCTTTGTCAGATAGATAGATTGCAGAAATTTTCTCCCATTCTATAGGTTGCCTGTTCACTCTGATGGTAGTTTCTTTTGCTGTGCAGAAGCTCTTTAGTTTAACTAGATCCCATTTGTCAATTTTGGCTTTTGTTGCCATTGCTTTTGGTGTTTTAGTCATGAAGTCTTTGCCCATGCCTATGTCCTGAATGGTATTGCCTAGGTTTTCTTCTAAGGTTTTTATGGTTTTAGGTCTAACATTTAAGTCTTTAATCCATCTTGAGTTAATTTTTGTATAAGGTGTAAGGAAGGGGTCCAGTTTCAGTTTTCTGCATATGGCTAGCCAGTTTTCCCAGCACCATTTATTAAATAGGGAATCCTTTCCCCACTTCTTGTTTTTGTCAGGTTTGTCAAAGATCAGATGGTTGTAAATGTGTGGCATTATTTCTGAGGCCTCTGTTCTGTTCCATTGGTCTGTGTATCTGTTTCGGTACCAGTATCATGCTCTTTTGGTTACTGTAGCCTTGTAGTATAGTTTGAAGTCAGGTAGCATGATGCCTCCAGCTTTGTTCTTTTTGCTTAGGATTGTATTGGCTATACGGGCTCTTTTCTGGTTCCATATGAAATTAAATTTTTTTTTTCTAATTCTGTGAAGAAAGTCAATGGTAGCTTGATGGGGATAGCACTGAATCTATAAATTACTTTGGGCAATATGGCCATTTTCATGATATTGATTCTCCTATCCATGAGCATGGAATGTTTTTCCATTTGTTTGTGTCCTCTCTTATTTCCTTAAGCAGTGGTTTGTAGTTCTCCTTGAAGAGGTCCTTCACATCACATCTCTTGTAAGTTGTATTCCTAGGTATTTTATTCTCTTTATAGCAATTGTGAATGGGAGTTCACTCATTATTTGGCTCTCTGTCTATTATTGGTGTATATGAATGCTTGTGATTTTTGCACATTGATTTTGTATTCTGAGACTTTGCTGAAGTTGCTTAATCTTTCCTCTTAAGCCTCACTCTTCCGCCTCTTCCTCTTATCATTAAAAATAATGATGGGATTGGGAAATGCATGTTCTCTGAGAACCTAAATGATCCATTTGACATTTCTTTTAGTTTTATTTCCTCTCTCCATATTGTGGTTGAATCCAATGACATAGCCCCAAAATGATATACAGAAATGCAAAGAGGAATAAAGACTCCTGCATTATTCCACAGTTAGCATCATCATCTCTGGGGAGCTGATAGTCTCTGGGGGATTATTGGGGTAGATGAACCTGTGTTTTAGTACTCTAACTTTGAGTGGACACGTGAGGCCAGTTCTGACCTGGAATCCTAGCGATCAAGTACTTTGGTGGCTCCTAAAATGACTGAAGACAACGCCCACGCCATGACACTAGCACTTATGAGGGCCCAAACATGGGCTATAGGGGTAGGCACTTGGTGCACTGGGATGAGTCCTGTTATCTTCCTTTCCTTGCTATATCAGCCTAAATGTTAAGATAATTCTTGGACAAATGGGAGACTCAGACCTTGCTCACAATGACAGGATTCTAAACATTCATTCCATTGGAATTAATAGTAGTTAGGACTTTGTTTTGCAGCCTGGATTCTTTCCTGTATGGCCTCCATGCCCTCTTCAAAGGTGACTTCAGAATAACAGCACGTGACGAGTGGGTATTTGCTGACATGGACCTCCTGCATAAAGTTGTAGCTCCAGCTATCAGGATGTCCCTGAAACTTCACCAGGTAAAAACCTATTTATTTATTTATTTTATTTTATTTTACTTATTTATTTATTTATTTATGAGATGGAGTTTCACTCTTGTTGCCCAGGCTGGGGTACAATGGCACGATCTCAGCTCACCACAACCTCCACCTCCCGGGTTCAAGTGATTCTCCTGCCTCAGCCTCCCAAGTAGCTGGGATTACAGGCATATGCCACCATGCCCAGCTAATTTTGTATTTGTAGTATAGATGGGGTTTCTCCATGTTGGTCAGGCTGATCTCGAACTCCCGACCTTAAGTGATCTGCCCGCCTTAGCCTCCCAAAGTGCTGGGATTATAGACATGAGCCACCGCGCCTCGCCAAACCTATTTTTTTTTTTTTTTAAAGTATCACTCAGCTACTTGGGAGGTTAAGGTGGGAGGATTGCTTGAGCCCAGGAGTTTGAGGCTGCAGTGAGCTATGATTGCGCCACCACACTCCAGCCTGGGTGACAGAGCAAGACCTTGTCTCTTGGAGAAAAAAAAAGAAAAAGGATCAGCTTGAAACTATCGGGGAAAAAATGGCCTTTGAAAAATATGGTCTCCTTTCTCTGCACAGCACTGTAAGTGGGTTTATTACTTAGGTAACTAAGCATTGAAGCCGTCCGGATATTCTTGACTTTAGCCAATGGTTATTTGCCCTCAAGAGCAGCTAAGAGGTGGTGATATTCCACTAGAAGAAAGACGGGTATTGTGCAGAGACAATAACTTAGCAAAAGTGCCCAACCTATATCTAAAACTATATCTAAAAGTCAGAGGAACCTAAGCCATGAAGCTCTTTTCTAGGCACATTCCATTGGTTAGGGCAATGAGATAAAGAGGTGTCCTCTGTGCTGAGCTCAGGATTTGGAAAAAGAACAGGAGAGAGGAAGATGAGGAAAGGGCTTAGCTTTGGAGGTCACC
The DNA here is from genome assembly GCF_009828535.3 of Hylobates moloch. Classification (NCBI taxonomy): domain Eukaryota; kingdom Metazoa; phylum Chordata; class Mammalia; order Primates; family Hylobatidae; genus Hylobates; species Hylobates moloch. The sequence goes on along the minus strand of NW_026652293.1, from coordinate 65,599,811 downwards.
GGCCAGTTGCCATCTGCATGCTTCCTAGGGGTGAGTTCCTCTGGTCCTTGCCCGGCCCACACCCACACTTCTTCCCACCAGGACCAGTTCACTTGCCCTGATGAGTATGAAGACCCAGCATTCCTCTACGAGGCCATCCAGTCCTTCGAGAAGAAGGTGGTCATCTGCCACGAGGGCGACCCGGCCTGGCGGGGTGCAGTGCTGTCCAACAAGGAAGAGCTGCTTACCCTGCGGCACGTGGTGGACGAGGGCGCCGACGAGTACAAGGTTATCATGCTCCACAGAAGCTTCCTGAGCTTCAAGGTGATCAAGGTATGGTGGCCACGCTTTCTGGGTCCCCCGTTGGCTTGCGTCTCTCTATTTGAGAAGAAATAGAGTGGTGGTGGGCAGGGGGGCACTGACAGAGGAGTCCCTGTGCCAGCATCCTCTGTTCAGAGGAATGTTCTGGAAGGAGTGCTGGCCGGCAAGTGGGGCAGTGGATGGCACTGGGCTTGGGTGCTGCGTTCCCCTGGCAGGATCACCCTCCACCTCACAGAGCCAGCACACAGGCACAGACTTTGCCAAAAGACCCAGTAGACACACATGTAGGTGAGAGTCAGGATATAGCTTATTTGTAAAGACTTTTTAATTCTCTAGAACCCACACCTTTCTCTCATAACCTGTTCCTGGATCCAAAGGCCTTATTTCCAATGGCTTCTCTTTTCATATAGCTTCAAATCACTAAGTGAAAACAAAAACTACTTTCTCTGCATTCTCTCTCAGTTTCCCCATGAAGATGGCGTCATATCCATCTTGCAGGATGGCTCTTCTGCCTTAACTGTGAAAACAGCTTTACACCAAAGTTTTATATCAGTCCCAGAGTCCTGCTCTCTCATTGCAGTTAAAAACCAATAGATTGGCCGAGGCGTGTGGATCACCTGAGGTCAGGAGTTCGAGACCAGACTGACCAACACGGAGAAACCCCGTCTCTACTAAAAAATACAAAATTAGCCAGGTGTGTTGGCACATGCCTGTAATCCCAGCTACTCAGGAGGCTGAGGCAGGAGAATTGCTTGAATCCGGGAGGCGGAGGTTGCAGTGAGCTGAGATTGCACCATTGCACTCCAGCCTGGGCAACAAGAGCGAAACTCCCTCTCAAAAAAAAAGAAAAAGAAAGAAACCAACAGACTGGAAAACACAGGCCTTCTGCCTTTCTTCCTACTCCCTCTCTGACCTGCAGGTTAACAAAGAATGTGTCCGAGGACTTTGGGCCGGGCAGCAGCAGGAGCTCATATTTCTTCGCAACCGCAATCCAGAGCGCGGCAGTATCCAGAACAATAAGCAGGTCCTGCGGAACTTGATTAACTCCTCCTGTGATCAGCCCCTGGGGTACCCCATGTATGTCTCCCCACTAACCACATCCTACCTAGGGACCCACAGGCAGCTGAAGAACGTCTGGGGTGGACCCATAACTTTGGACAGAATTAGGACCTGGTTCTGGACCAAGTGGGTAAGGTAAGTTTTTACAACAAATGCCTCTATCCAGATGTAGGGAGAAGGCGTGGGGGATGCAGGGAGCTCTGTACTCCTGGTTCAGATTTCACTGTCAGCCACCATTTTCTCATGTGATTAAAACTGCTACCCCCAAGTGGCATCAAACAGATCATTTGTTTGAGCAAGCAGTCTCAGATTATGAGTCCATGGAAAATCTCATATGGATGAGAATCTCTTTCCCCCACATTTGCACAGGCTGAGAATCTGCTTGAGTTCTTGCAGAGCTGCCAAGCTTGTGAGTCTTTAGCAGTAACCATTCCACATCTGTTAGCAAGAACTGGAAGAATATCCCCAGCACACACTTCTCATCCAATAAGTCTTCTTACCTGGATGTAGTAATCAGTTGGGATGAATTCTAAGAAGTTTTGCCTGAAGACGACAGCGCTCCCTATCAAGCCTCGGTGCTAAGGGTTCTTATGGAAGGTTGAGACTGAAGCCCATTCATCCTGGTGCAGTCTGTTCACTTATTAGATGCTGAGGTTTGGGAACAACAGCCCCTCTTCCCACCAGCATGCCAGGTGGGCTGCTCACCTGGAGAGCATGGTCTTCGATCCCAATTTAGGCAAGGCCATGGTGGTGCATTTAGGGGGATTAGAAGTGTGTTGGTGAGAATCCTCAAAGGACTTCTCCCTCCCACAGGATGCGGAAGGATTGCAATGCCCGCCAGCAAAGTGGTGGCAACATTGAAGACGTGGATGGAGGAGGGGCCCCGACGACAGGTGGCAACAATGCCCCGAGTGGTGGCAGCCAGGAGAGCAGCGCAGAACAGCCCAGAAAAGGCGGTGCTCAGCACGGGGTGTCATCCTGTGAAGGGACACAGAGAACAGGTGGGTGCAGCAGGGGCCTCCGAACTACCGATGAAGTCCTATTTGGTCCCAGTGACCAATGCCCTGAGTTATGATGTTGTTTTAACCTCTGAGAGCACCTTCTTGCATTGGGACAATAGGTGCCGGAAATTCGCAGACTCTTGGAGGTTGTGCTCAGAAAAACAACTCTCCATCTGTTAGATTTAGCTTTTACCGTTTATCCATCTCTCCATGACCTTGGCCAGCCATTCATCTGTCTGTCCACCTGTGCAGGGGTCGCTCCATTCCATTCCATCTTTCCATCTCTCACTCTATGACTGTTCGATGGTGTGCCTTCTGTGTCTGGCCATGTTGTAGCTATTGACCCATGTAGTGTCTCCTTCTTCTGCAAGTGTTCGTGGGGTACACAAACAGGCATCCTGCCTTCCCTCTCCTGCTTCTCACTGATTCTCACCTTCCTCCACTTAGACTTGACATTTCAGAGCAGAAGAAAAGAGGTCAGAAAGGGTGCCCACAGATAGGAACTTAGGAGGTGGCTGCAGCCAATCCTGGCTGAGTCTAAAGTTTAAAATTATGTTTAAACTAACACCCAAAGAGTTATACTCCACCAGATGGATGAAGTTCCAAAACTCCACTGGTGGTCTGCGCTGGGGAGGAGGTGGCTGGACTAGAAAAGGAGATCCAGAGGATGAGTGTCCTGGGAACGTGAGAGAGATGGATGCTCTGCCCTGGTTCCTGCTGGTCCTTGGCTTTACCCTCTGAAGCATGTTAGTGGTTTTACCTTTTGGCCTCAGTTCTTCCTCACCATCCAGAAGCACTTAATAAGTGCCTCTGTGCATGCTTCTCCTGCCAGCTCTGCACCAAATGAGCCACGAGTTACAGTCCCTGCCTCCTAGGAGTGCCCAGAGCAAGGCAGAGGATTGAACAGAGACAGTAGGATGTATGCAAACATGAGCAAGATATGTGAGAGAGAGAGAGAGAGAGGATATATGTATAAATCAAAAAGTATCTGAGACAGCTTTCAATTAATTTAGAGGTTTATTTTGCGAAGTCTAAAGATGTGCCCAGGAAAAAAGGACACGAGCGACAGACCCAACTGTGGCTACTTTTTCCAAAGAGGGTTTGGGGACTTCATTATTTAAAGGGGAAAGAATGGTCAATAGGGGAAAAAGGCGGGGCGGGGGGTAAGGAAAAAGGGCATTTTGCAACCACTGCGACCAGCCTTTGAGGCTTTGATCAACCTTCACTGAATCCACACTTCACATGTAAAAAGCGTGGGTAGAGAAACAGTCAATTGTACATTCATCTCCAGCTCTGCAGATCTGCATTTTTACATAAAGTAAACATAGAGTTGAAGAAGGAGTCATGTGTGCCTTTGTCTCAGGTGAGCAGATGGAGGACTCCTTGTCCTATCTCTGTCCCGCATTTATAAAGATAAGCTGTTCATTTACATTGTCAGGGTGAAATTTAACAGAACTATTTTAGAGTAAAGATCTTGGGGCCCACAAGGAATTTCTCTGCAAGCAAATTAGGAGGGAGGTAGAGACAGTTTTGCATGTCTCAGTTCCCAGGCTTGACGTTTTCCTTTGGCATATGAGTTTGGGGAGATTTTATTTTCCTGTCACAGATGCTGGATAGGTAGATAGGGACTGATTGATAGACGACAGAAAGAAAGGTAGGTAGGTAGATAGATAGGTAAATAGACAAAATAGGTGGTATCAGCTGCTCAAAAGAAAGGAAAAAAGATCTCCCCCTGCCCCACCCACCCCGTGCTGTTTACCCTGAGGCCCTGCAGGACGCCTGCTGGAGGCCTCCCATGCAGCTCCCAGGCCTCCGGTATCTCATTGTTTAGTTAACATTTCTTTTTATTTTATTTTATTATTATTATACTTTAAGTTTTAGGGTACATGTGCACAATGTGCAGGTTTGTTACATATGTATACATGTGTCATGTTGGTGTGCTGCACCCATTAATTCGTCATTTAGCATTAGGTATATCTCCTAATGCTATCCCTCCCCCCTCCCCCCACCCCACAACAGTCCCCAGAGTGTGATGTTCCCCTTCCTGTGTCCATGTGTTCTCACAGTTCAATTCCCACCTATGAGTGAGAACATGCGGTGTTTGGTTTTTTGTCCTTGCGATAGTTTGCTGAGAATGATGGTTTCCAGTTTCATCTATGTCCCTACAAAGGACATGAACTCTTCATTTTTTATGGCTGCATAGTATTCCATGGTGTATATGTGCCACATTTTCTTAATCCAGCCTATCGTTGTTGGACATTTGGGTTGGTTCCAAGTCTTTGCTATTGTGAATAGTGCCGCAATAAACATACGTGTGCATGTGTCTTTATAGCAGCATGATTTATAATCCTTTGGGTATATACCCAGTAATGGGATGGCTGGGTCAAATAGTATTTCTAGTTCTAGATCCCTGAGGAATCGCCACACTGACTTCCACAATGGTTGAACTAGTTTACAGTCCCACCAACAGTGTAAAAGTGTTCCTATTTCTCCACATCCTCTCCAGCACCTGTTGTTTCCTGACTTTTTAATGATGGCCATTCTAACTGGTATGAGATGGTATCTCATTGTGGTTGTGATTTGAATTTCTCCGATGGCCAGTGATGATGAGCATTTTTTTCATGTGTCTTTTGGCTGCATAAATGCCTTCTTTTGAGAATAGTCTGTTCATATCCTTCGCCCACTTTTTGATGGGGTTGTTTGTTTCTTTCTTCTAAATTTGTTTGAGTTCATTGTAGATTCTGGATATTAGCCCTTTGTCAGATGAGTAGGTTGCAAAAATTTTCTCCCATTTTGTAGGTTGCCTGTTCACTCTGATGGTAGTTTCTTTTGCTGTGCAGACGCTCTTTAGTTTAATTACATCCCATTTGTCAATTTTGGCTTTTGTTGCCATTGCTTTTGGTGTTTTAGTCATGAAGTCTTTGCCCATGCCTATGTCCTGAATGGTATTGCCTGAGTTTTCTTCTAAGGTTTTTATGGTTTTAGGTCTAACATTTAAGTCTTTAATCCATCTTGAATTAATTTTTTTTGTTTTGTTTTGTTTTTTTGTTTTTATTATACTTTAGGTTTTAGGGTACATGTGCACAATGTGCAGGCTTGTTACATATGTATCCATGTGCCATGTTGATTTCCTGCACTCATTAGCTCATCATTTAGCATTAGGTATATCTCCTAATGCTGTCCCCGCCCCCCCACTCCCACCCCACAACAGTCCCCGGAATGTGATGTTCCCCTTCCTGTGTCCATGAGTTCTCATTGTTCAATTCCCACCTATGAGTGAGAACATGCGGTGTTTGGTTTTTTGTCCTTGCGATAGTTTACTGAGAATGATGTTTTCCAGTTTCATCCATGTCCCTACAAAGGACACGAACTCATCATTTTTTATGGCTGCATAGTATTCCATGGTGTATATGTGCCACATTTTCTTAATCCAGTCTATC